>NC_133359.1:6846414-7068914 GCF_030506205.2 Paramisgurnus dabryanus
GCCATGGTACGGCAGCAAAGTTCTTGTTTATAACGCCAGAATGAGAGTATAGTTCTTAGCCCTATGCCTAGAAAATCGTAACTTAAAATTTTCAGTCGGTCTTAGTACACGATGTAACTACAGAAGAGTCAGGTTTTAAATAGGAAAAATATCTAAACTCTTTGGATTTTTTTTGCGCAATGCTAATGGTCTTATCCAGGGGTTCCCAAAGTTTTTTTCCTGCGCACCCCCTTCTATGTCCCAACCGGGTTGGCGCATCCCCAATCCTCACTTCAAAAAAAAAAAAAAAAAAACGCTAAAAAGATTTGTTTTTAAAGACTCATGTTTAATCATGCGCAAATAACCAGGGGCCGGTTGCAACAGCCGGATGTTAATAAGTTGGGTGTAAGTCCTACGTCTGACATTGTGAAAAATATTTACACGTTGTGAAAAATATTTATGCGTGTTGCACCATCTGAAACTATGACCAGATGCAGCTACGCTCAGCGTAGATGATGCACGCCCCTGTGTATGCGTTTAACCACTGTGATATTTAGATGCCATTCGAGTTTACTATAGTAAAAACGTACACTTACTGCCGTCAGCTAATAGATGATATATGAGAGTTTCCTCATGTTTACCAGTGCGCTCTCCTTCTAGATGCGTGCGTAACGTGCAGACCCATCATTCACGAAAGCCTTTACTGTTTGCACAAAAGGTGTATAATAGTTTGCAGATTCATTATAACAGCTCAAGTTTAAAACAAAATTAAATTAAAGCTTTTAATAAGTTCTCTACAGTGTCTTTGTAAGTATTTATGTATTTTATTATATAATTCATTAGCGGTCTCTTTACCATGCACGAAAAGACTTTGCTCGTGTATCTTGTGCATTAGACGTGCCCATGTCTCGTCATATTTCATTATTTCTATTTTTGCCATAAAAAAGTCTCTCTCTCTTGGTCCCTCTCCTCCTTCGTGAATAACAACTTTATCATAAGACGTCCCACACTTGACAGTTTCCCTGATTTCAGCCAGTTGAGCATATTTATAATATATATGGAATGAATGAAACGAGTTGGCACGCATTTAGCGGCTGCAGTGCATAACAGAAGAGCAGTGCGTAGAAAAAGACAGCAGCTGTCTTCTACGTTTCTATCAAAAACTAATTAATTATAGTTGTTTATTTAAAATAAAAGCGATTACAAAGGAAATGTTTACTGTTCATTTTTTATTATTTATTGTATGGAAAAATCCCACTTAAAGACACTGACCGCAATTAAATTTTTCCTCTTGCGCACCAAACTTTGGGAATCCCTGGTCTAATCAGATTTTATGGATTATTCTAAGATATGCTAAAAGTGGTACAACCAGATCCGGAGATCAGCTGAATGGATAATCTAATATTAGACTCCAGGGGCCTCATGTACAAAGGCTTGCGTTGAATTCATACTAAAACATTGCGTAGGGGAAAAGCTGTTAATGTGCGTACGCACCAAAAATTACAGATGTATGAATCTTTGCGTACGTAGGATTCCACGTACATTCTCTTTGTACATCCCAATTAACGCAAAATTGAGCGCACATGCACGAGCACATCACCACACCTTTTCTCCTCCCTCAATTAAATTAATATAAATATGGTAATTAGGCCAATTCGGCAAAATAAACCAGCAAGAACATGGCTAAAGCAAGCAAGAAGCGAAATTTCACTGAAAATGAATTAGAGGTGCTATTATCAGAGGTAGAAACCAGAAAAAATGTTTTATTTGGATCTTTGTCCTCTGGCATAAATAACAAAAGAAAGAAAAAAGAGTGGGACAGTGTGTCTGATGCCGTCAACGCGGTGGGATCTGAGAGTCGCACCGTTAATGAATTGAAAAAGAAATGGTCTGACATAAAGGTGGAAGTTAAACGAAGAACTGCTGCGCACCGACAAAGTGTGGGCAGAACAGGCGGTGGTACAGGGGCCGATGAACTTACACCCTTTGATCAAAGGGTTGCCTCTATTGTAGGAGACACGTTAATCTCCGGAATCGTATCCGCTGATGTGGGAGACTCCGATACTTTACAGGACTGCCAGGAAGGTGAGTAATTTAAAAGATATTTCCTTAACTTTGAGACGTATAGCCTACCAACCACCATTTAATTTTAAAATGCATGCAATGTAGCAAAAAGTACACCAGAGATTTTACGTATCCACTGCTTATATTGCAATTGCGTGTATACCCATTAATTATGAACATAGTCAAATTACTGTTAACATGTGTTTATTTGGACTTAGGAACCACAGGAACAACAGCAGGAACATCCACTGGCACGCACTCAGAGTCCGCACCACCCGAGCAGCCAGAGCCCATTCAGCCCAGCGTCTCCGGTGTCTCTAATGCTCCCCCCAGTGCTGAAGCCCGTCCATCTGGCCGTGTCTTGACGAATGCTGTTCTGGAGTCACAACAGCAAATTGTTAGGGCCATTGGGGAAATTAACAGTCACCTGAAAAATGTCAGTGACGCACTCACAGAAATAAGCAATTCATTAAAGGAATTGGTCAAAAAATAAACTTTGTGTCTGAGTACCATTTTATATTGTCGCAATTACACGTTGACGGGCCTGAATGGCTTGTTGATTGTGCTGCACACATACTGGTCCTGGGTCAGGGTCATCTGGCAGTGCCCTTACCTCACCAAGGGGTATGCCATGCAAGTGCGCGACATTGTGCAGTACTCCACAGGCCAGTATGATGCGGCAAACCTTGTCAGGGCGGTATAACAGCATCCCCCCGGTCCGGTCAAGGCAGCGCCATCGACATTTCAGCTGCCCAATCGCCCGCTCCACAACTGACCGAGTGCGAGAATGGGCATCATTGTATCTGCGCTCTCGATCAGTTTGTGGGTTGGTGAGGGGGGTTAACAGCCACGTCTTTAGTGGATAACCACTGTCGCCTGAGGGGCAGTTGAATAATTACACAAAAAAAGATTAAACTTTTAGATAGAACCATACATGTAAACTCATAACTTACCAAGTAGCCACCCATCGCGCACCCTGCCAGCTTGGAGTCTCATCCCAACCATGCTGTTTGTAAGGATATATGAATCATGGGTTGCCCCAGGCCACCTTGCCACAATATTTGTTAGGCGCATTTGTGCATCACATATAATCTGCACATTTATTGAATGAAAATGTTTCCGATTCACATATGCAAATTCTTCTTCAGATGGCGCCTTTATAGCAATATGTGTGCAGTCGATCGCTCCGATTACATTAGAGAAACCGGCTATCGCTGCAAATTGCGCTTTAATGTTTGGCTGGTCACCTGCATCATATGGGAATGTTATATACCTGGTAGACAAGCGGATAATCCCGTCCCATACAGCTGGCATTGCACGGCTCAAACACGACTGGCTTATTCCCGAGCGGTCTGCCAGTTCTCTTTGGAAAGAACCAGTTGCCAGGAAACCAAGTGTTGTAAGCACCTGTAAAGGAACGGGTAATGCGTGGCTCCTCGCTGTCTCTCTTTCCAAATTCGGACCCAACTCAGCGCAGAGCTCCAAGAGTATAGCCCTTGGAAATCTGAAACGGCTGATAAGCCAGTCATCATCGTGGGCCAGAAAATCATTGTGGTCCCTAAAAACTCGTTCTCTCCGGATTTGCCCATTGAAAATGTCCTCTAATAAAGCCAACGCTGCCATTGCTAGACGGGTTGTATCATTTTGCACATGCTTTTTATATGTTCTTACTTAATTGCATAATTAATAGAATATTTTAATAAGACTCTTGTGACAATAATATGCAAATTAATTTATCAATTACAATTTATAAGCAATATCTGACAGCTGGTGGTGCGATAGAACAATTCTGTTTGCCACTTCACTTTATGGCCTCTATGAGTCGCCAACGGGCAAAAAACACGACAAATGTACGTACGCCAGGCATGAAGTTTACGTGGAGGAACGCACATTCTTACGTTTATTTCACTGTTAGTACATCTGACCGTGAACGTGAAAGCTGACGTACGCCGCGTTTTTTTGCGTACGCAGTGTTGATACATGAGGCCCCAGGAGATCTTTTCAAAAAAAAGTGGAGTGTCCCTTTAACAATGTTTTACTAATCCAGAGTATAGTTTCATCGGACGCACGTGTGCTGACACGATACGCGTCTGGTTCGAACTTTACTTCTGGTTTCAGTATTTTAATGGTCTGACTAGTTGCTAAACTGAACTCTTGAACAAATACCTTGTCGAAAATAACAAATATTTGGTTTCCGATGTAATCTACGTGTTTTTTATTTTGCTTGTTATATAAATAAACTACGTTTAAAGTACTTATTGTTATTTATTCTTAGCGGAGTTTACTGGAAGTTACGTGTGGACTATAAGCAGTTTCAATTTGTTCAAAGTACTTTTTATGTCAGTGTTATCTTGTCCAAAATAAGCTCAGATACCATCAAACGTAAGGGCAATGGTCTCTCTACAGGTGAACTTTGCTCTCACAGCATCTGATAGGCCTGCCCCTCTTCTGCTACGTCAATGAAATTTAGTGCCCAGTGTTTCACACTTCATTTTTCGGTTGTATGAGTTTATTATCAAAATGACATAGTTCGTACGTGTGCAATTTGGGGCACACATTTAATTTCTACATCTGCTAACTTCCTTTACACAATTTGTTACCCTGTCTGTGAAAACCAGGCTAAAGTCTTTTAATCTAATAATGAATTTCGAAGAATCAATGCACTTTTTTAGATTTCAAGTTTATTTTAACCTTTAATCTTTTGCAGGCTATATTTTCACAGAATGTTCTTAACATTATGTAGGATGATTTTATGTAGAAAACAGTAAATCACCAAAATAAACTTTAGCTGGTTTTCCAGCATGATCTCACGAGAATTTGTACATATTTTACGAGTTAGCTACTTCATATGAATTCATAGGAAGTTAATTGTGCAAGAACGTACGATTCTCATGAAAAAAAAAAACTACAACGAAACCGAACCCCTAGGCGGGGCACCTACCCAACGTCACAGGGGTTAAGGCAAATGGTACAAAAACTAACGAATGTGGTCATATGAAATTAATACAAATTAGCCAACTCGTAAAATATGTACGAATTCTTTTTTTTTTCTTTTTTTTATGTTTTATTTATCAATTTTAAAGTAAATATGTACGAATTCTCGTGAGATAGTGTTGGCTTTTCACATTTATAACCCATACAGATTATAACTTTTGGAGCTCTCTGACATGAGTCAGCTAAAAACCAAAAGTTTAGATGAAAAAAGTTCAATATAGTTGAAATTTTAATAATTAAATAATTGTATGCCAACAGGACTGAATTTCAGTCATTCTAGAGCAGGAATAAAAAACTTAAATTGCTTTGCCATTTTAAATTTATTCTTTGCCTTCATTTAGATGTCATTGTTTAAATACGACCCCATTTTCTGAATGTCACAGGCAAACAGTACGCAATTATCCTTTGAATAATGGAAGCGAAGCACTGAAGCATGAGTCAGTGGTTCGAAACCTCCAGTGATGAACATAATTATACTCCAAAAGATACAGCATGGACTCGTTTGTTTCATACACCTCATTCGTCTGTGCATATAACCAGCACACTCTTTATTAGAACATCACGTCCAAAAAAACATTTGCTTGAGAACTGGCCAATCAAATATCATTGAAATTGAATGCTAATTAATGTGTGGAAATTGGCTCGAAACAGACGGTCTAAGCTTCAGTGCGGCCATGTAGAGTCCAGAAATAAACCTCAGGTAGGTAAAATGGAAATTAAAGCAAATTAGCTCTGCACCATGTGCCCATTTTGAGAAAGTATGTCCCTAAATAGAATCTTTCTAAATTGAACAGCCCACACTGAAATTGGATGAAGCAGGATACATCCTTTCTGGTTAATTTTAAGCCTTGTATGTGAGTGGGTGTTTGGTGTCAAAACTGCTCTCTTGAAATTACACGAACCTACATTTCTGGTAAATTTCATTACTTTGGTCTAACCACTATGTGGGAAGTCTTCATTGAAGAAATGTTTTCACTGGCTCTTTCGTTTTTTTATTAATAAAACACTGCAGAGTTTCACTGTTACTGCACCAGTGTAGTGTTATGTAATAAATCAAATTAATACAGTTTTATTAATAAACGATACATAAAAATGAATTTAATTTATTATTAATATAATATTTAATCCATCAATTTATTCTTAGAATCTGCTTATCTTTTGCACAGCCGTGGAAGGGCTGCAACTTATTTATTTTACTATAAATAAATTGCATTACTTAATTTGTCATTTATTAATGACATTTTAGTATGTTCAATTGTTTAAATACTTTTGTGAATTTTTACAATGAAATAATATCTTACTGTGACAGAGCTTGAGCCGAGTCCGAGCCGGGACTGAGCTCTTTCAAGGACAACAAGCCTAACTGGATTACAGTTATATCTGTTAAGACTGGATGGGCAGCTGAACTCATGAAATTGTGTATACAACATTATGTAGTTAGACTAATGAAGTATATTATATGACAGATAAGTCATAATAATAATACTAATAATGCATTGAATTAATTAAGGTCTTTTATTATACCACTGCTGGTGCTAACATTGACTGTTGCTAATTGGGTGAAGGTTGGCACTAACGTAACATTTACATGGGGCATTAGCGTTTCTCTTATTTACTTTGAAAAGGTAACCTCATGCGTTGCCACCGGGTGTGCCTCAAAAGTCTTGAAAAGTGAAGCCTCTGGCTCTTTGATCGCCCCCTGGTGGCTGGCTGCAGTACAAGTCATAACCCCGCCCTCTCCATTCAAACAAATGGGACTCTGCTCTAAATAAAAAAATTATTTACACTTCCAATAAAAGTTTCCGAAAGATAGTTTTAGTACTTTTAAGTAGTTGTTATCACATTGATATATGTTCAAGTGTTCATTTTTGTGATAACTTTCATTTTAGCTAGTTATTTGATGCTATAGAAACGGGGCGTCTCATTTCGAAGTTTGATACCGCGGCTCCGCCTCTGGCTCCACGGACGATTCCTTCTGCGCATGCCCTGGCTCCAAACTGCCGTTTTTACGTAACATGGCGGCGACCGTGGACGGACATTTTTGGCTTCAATTCATTACAAAGGAGGGAGGCGACGTCGCGTCGTCCATCTTTTTTTACAGTCTATGGTTGCCACACTGAATTGTGGATCTGTCTGCGTCACGTCACTGGTGTTGCTCACGGCAGAAGTAAAACATTTCTCAACTTTTCAAGCGCCAATGCAGTCGTCAGCCAATCAGATCACCTTATGCAAATAACCTAGTGCTGATACTAGCCAGTTATCTTTATGCAAGACAGGAATACGGAGAATCATGTGTTGTGGTTCAGGGCCACGCTTCAGAAGCGCCCTCCGTCAAGCGTTAACGGTGACACCCTGTGTAAATGTACCACAACTTGGCATGCTTTTAAACATATAGACGGTTTAATCGGACGCACGTGCGCTGACGCGATACACTTCTGGATCCGAACTTTACTTCCGGTTTCGTTTTTTAGTGGTCTGACTAATTGCTAAACTGATCTCTTGAACAAATGCCTCTTTGAAAATAACTAATGTTTTGGTTTCATATGTAATCTATGTGTTGTTTTTTTGCTTGTTATATAAGTAAACTACTTTTAAAGTACTTTGTTGTTATTTATTCTAAGCGGAGTTTACCGGAAGTTACGTGCAGACCACTACAGCCGCTTGTTTATGTTGTTACTGCTGAAACCGTCTATAGATGAGTGTGAAAAATTCTGATATGGTGGCATGTAGGTAATTTTAAATCGGCACATGACAAAACATGCATATGATAACTTATTGAAGATACACAAGAACCGATGAGATTCAACGTTATCAACACCGCCAAATTTGAATTTACTACAGTGATCACTATGTTTACATTAATACAGTTTCAATCATTTCAATCATTCAATCATGGTTTCTCTCACAAAAGTGTTGCTTTGCTTTGAACAGACATTTACTAACCCATTTACTTACTTTGGAATACTTAGAGCTTGTTTACACCTGGTATTAAGATGTGTTTTGAAAAGGGAGTGAAAGAGAATTGATTAGTTCACCTGTCGAGTCTTCGAGTCCTACGAGTCGTTCGTTCTTTTCACACGTGACAATATGTCAATATATACATGAGGACTGACTTAGTAGGTAACTTAAGCCAATCATTTCAGTCTCTTGTGCAGGTTTCAGTTATTTTTAAAGTTTTTTTTGGGGGGGGTTAAGTTTTTTTCCCAGTTTTTTTTTGTTATATTAGAGCAGTACAATATATCGAAAAGTATTGTTGTCGTGATAACAGTATATGCGATATTCATATTGCGGAGTTGCAATAACTTTGATTTATTTTACGTGTCTATCGTTTATGTGTTGCATGCTTATTGTCCGAATTAGACCAATCAGAAAGGTCTTACTCGCCAAGTAGGTCTTATACTGTTATACTATTAGCTAGCTAGCTCTGCTCAAAGCAGAGAGCGGAAATAAATATGGCAGGAGTAGAAACGAGCGAGGAAAACTACAGCGACAAACTTGTGCCTAAAAAGAACGGTACGTCTAAAATAGTTTTTTTTTTGCCTGAATTATATTTAATTACATCAGAAGAATATGTATTACCTGTTTATTTCAGTATAATAATAATTATATATAAATGATTTAAAAAATATCAAATAAAAATAGCATTGTTCTAAGGAAATGATATACCACAAGAAATATCACCACCGCAATGCACAGAATCGTTTGCTGCACATTTCTCAATATCGTCCATATGAGAAAGTTTTCTATTCTGTGTAAACTACTACAACTTTATTGGGATTTTTACAGCCCAGAACTACCAGTTAACATCCATTCATCAATGTATGAAAAACAGCAGCCAGTGAATTCTTCAAAATATCTCCTTTTATTTTCTTCTGGAAAATACTAAATACTGCAATTTTAGACTTTATACAGTCATACAGATATATGTAATAATGTTGGTCTTTACCTAATTCCTAGCTCATTTAAGCCACCCCATCCCCCTCTCTCACACACACACACCTACCCTACACACACTCCCCTACCTCACGCACGGTCGCGTGGACTCCGCTGCAGCGTATCTCTGAGAGAGAGCGTGCGTGCGAGACAGGGAGAGAGAGAGCGAGGGAGAGAGAGAGCGAGAGAGAGAGAGAGAGAGCAAGGGAGCGCGCGCGCGTGTTCTGAGCAAAGTGGCAGCGGCGGGAAAAGAATGCCCATCTCGTGAGTAATAACGAGCGGATTGGCGCGCTTTCTCCTCACTGAGGTACGACTCGAGCAGACTGTCAGATTGTGGTGATGGGTGGCAGCCGCGCGCTGCCTCGCGGGGAGTGTTTTCCCTGTAAGTGCTGCTGGAAATGGCGCTGTGATGCTCAACAAGGAATACGCAGTTGAAGTCGATGCCAGGGAGACGGAGGAGAGTCCAAATTGTTGTTATTAGCATTACCTGCGCTTCTCTTTCGGTGCGGATTTTCGTGTTGTTAAAAAGCGGTGAACAGTACCATGGTGAATTACCAGAAATACATAACTGTTATGCAGCTGGCTCTAGGGGTGACTGCCACCAACAGAGAGCGTAGCCTGCCTCCCAGAAAACATATGTGGTAAGTATACAATATGTGTGTGTCTTTGTTGACCCGGCTTGATGGGATAAATCGACCGCCGTGTTCGGTTTTTATTTGATGACGAAATATAATTCGAAATTGAACGATTCCGTCTCATTGGTGGACTGCAGTCGGCACGCGGTGTGCGGTAAAAGGTGCTGGCAAAGTTTGAAACGAGGCTGAATGTGTGCATACTCTAATGATGTCACACCGTTTTTTGCTTTTTCATTCACTTGTGTTTCATTTCATTCATGTTTCACTGTATAAAACCCAAGCATGTAACAAATCATTGTGTGTATGTCTACTGTGTGTACTTTCAGAAATAAAAAGTTATGATGTGGACGTGTGTTTCTTCACTTCACTTGTGATTTGTGTGTAAACCGACGCATCCATACACCAACCATTCAGCCTGCCATTGTACTCTTTGTGTACGTTTGTGAATGTGTGTGACACTATCACTACACTGTTTTGTGTTATTTCTACGTTTTCATTCTCCATCCTTACTCCATTTCTATCAGTAACCCGCGTGTCTCCTCCATGACCTCCTTGTGTGAGTTTAATCACTATAGGATTACACTTATAGTTGAATGGATGACACTAGAGTTAATTAACCTGCATTGGCAGCTATGGAGATTTGTGTATCTGCTTTATTTCATATAGGATAATTATATTGTAGATTATTGTGAGTGTCACCTATATACTGTCATTGTTTTTTTACAAGGTCAGCACATACTGACCTGTTTACCCTCCAATGCTTTTCAATAAGATCAAAGCCTTAAACCTTCTGGGCTATTGATGGGAGACTATTCATTAACCGTTCAAAATGGCCAGATCTATGCACCTATTTTGTCTTTGTGTCAGACCAAAAAGGCAGATATGATCACATTCATTGGATCATGTCTCATAATTACCATATTCCACAATGTCCATCTGCTCATTTTCCTATCGTTTCATTTGTTTGGTGGTTTGAAACAAACTGGAAATTGTGCAGAAGGGGCTTCAAAAGAGGCTAGCCAGCAAGCAATAGCCATCATTTTACAGTCTAGGTTATAGACCTGATACAATCCGGCTATAAGTAAATCAATTCTAACCAAAGTAAACTTGAATTAATTTAACTTCTTACACCCTGAAGCTATTTTGGGGATTTTCGCCTGGATTTGGCCTACCCAATTTCAAAAGCATCCCATACCCACATGCAGAGGTTTACATACAAAAGTTTGGTATCATTTTACAGGTAACCCTTTGAAATGACATAAAACACTGTTAAAAGTGCTCAACATGGTTGTATGTGATATCAGTCCTCTAATAAACACAGAAATAAATAGGCGCTTTTTGATGTTTTTTTCTAAAGTTTTTATTTGATAGTATATAACTCTGGCCCTGGGTATCTCAGGTCCCTGCCGACAGTTTTGTTTGATTCCAGCAATTGTCAGCTTACAGAGGAAAAAGGAATTTTTTCTCTATCATAATCTATGCAAAAGTTATTTTACTCCAACTGAAGGGAGGAATAATACCCTTTTTGTATACAATTTCTGCCTAAGAACATTTGAAGTGTCCCCATAACCACATACAGTGGAATAAATGCAATTTCTTTATATCATTTTAAAGAAAACCCTTTGAAGTTACATAAAAAGCTGCTGTTTGTGACAAATTTTGTTATTTATGTTGTTTTTCATATGATGAAACACCAAATTTTCTTTTTTATGTTGTTAATACTGTCTTTGATAGTGTATAACTCTGGTTCTTTGTGCTCTAGCAGACTGCAGACAGTTCTGGTTGTTACCAGCAGCAGACAGTAAACACCCAAAAAAAGAATGAACTCTTTAGCATGTCGCATTCAAAAGATATTCTTATTTTACTGAAGGGTGCGAAAATACATTTTTCATATAAATATTAATTTTTTGTTTTGCACATATAATAAAAAGCTAGGGATTAATTATGCAAACAACCAAAGAAAATGCTGTGAATGGACTCATTGTTTAGAGTAGGACCTAAGATAAAAGATGGTGTATCATTTGTGGCTATATGTGCTATCTGAGGCAGTCCACACTCAAGTTTCACATATGTTTACAAAAGACCATTTTTTACCTTATTATTCATTCAGCGATTGTTGGATATGTGTTGATATTAGAACAAAAATAACGCTGTAGCCTTATTCCTGAGAGTGAGAGCTTTCATTTGATATAAGACTTGCCCATGTTTGTCATTTTTGAAAAATATGAAATATGTAAATATTAAATGATATAATAAAATATTGGGGGGGTGATAGTGTAAATTAAGTGTAAATAACTTTCTTACAGTAAAAGATGTGTCAAAGTGATGCATATCTGCAGAAAGTAGAGACTCTAAGCTTTCAAACAGTATCTCATATGTGTTACTGGGGTCCATGACGGAGCATCAAAGATTAAAAGAATATTTTATATTAAGTCAAAATACGAAATTCTGGACCCGGGACAGGGTCCTCAGGGTTGAAGAGGTTAATTTAATTTATTTTGGTGCTCTGGTTAGACGTATGTAATTTTTCAGTTTATTCTAGACGTCCGTGTTTGGACGTCTTCTAAACATCAAAATTTCTAACTGGGTATGCTGACAAAGCTCACAAATCACCTGCTTTAAGTTGATAATTGTTTAGGTAATCTTGGACTTGACTTCACGTGGAACAACATTCACCGTCTAGCAGAACTACTTAGGCGATACCCTGAGGTTAATGGGGCACGTAGTTGTCTTACACTGTTGTAATTACATGCCAAAGAATCAAAGGAAGAAAGACTGAGAGATCAGTAATGGACCAATGAAAGGAAAATCACCAATAAGGCATTGTTAGCCCTGTGTTGTTTTAGTGCCATTTGCCACTGTACAAAAATGTTGAGAAATGTCAAATGTTGCCCATAAGCACTTTTTTAAGTAAAATTCTGTTTGCAGATGGTCTGCATGTAATGATTCAACAACCGTCGGCATTTCGAGCCCCTCGGGGTCGGTAAAGAAAGCTAATTTGAAGGCCGCATGCTGGGTAATTCATTTGTTACTAATGAGGAACAAGTTGTGAGCACCCACGTTTTTTATCATGTTTATATTATCATTAAGTTATCAGTCTTTCATAGCAGCCTGCTTACTACATTAGTACGATTATCCCTTTAAATGGAGGTCAGTGTGTTTTGTTTGATGTCAGCATTAACAGTTAAAGCTAAAAGAAGAACTGAAGCCTCTGCTTTGCTATACTATTAGCGACCACGTGCACTACAACATTCGACATTGTCCGAGCAAGCGAACGTAATTTACTGTCACGCTGAGGTACTAATGTGACAGCTTCAAATAACTATAAAACTTGCCAAATTCACATAAATCCAATTGATGAAGCACCCGAAACCCTGAATGGCATCCTTGGATGGTTTGGATGTTGGTACTCGGCTTCTTTGGGTTACTGTTAATTATTCATGGGTTCTGAAATATGACATTGCTGTTGTTTACAGGAATTTTCTAACCCCGCAGCTGTAGTGGGATTTGCGTCACATGAAAACAAAAGTGGCATCATGGCACGTTACATCACAGTAAATTAAACAACAGATTACTGAAGAACACTTTTAAAAAGGTAAATCTTAGAAAACATGTCCATAATTACCCCAAAAATCTAATAAAAAGACTTACTAAAGAAAATTAAGCCAAGGATTGTGACGTTATTTTTTATAATAAAAGAAAGTTTCCACCCCTCATTCGTATTACTGTAACAGGTCTAGATATTTGAATTTTCAGCTTTTTTACATCAATTCGTACGATTCTTAAAAATTTGTCCTATTAGATCCTAAATACTTTAATACAATACATTTCATTACATTACACCCTTAATATGAGAAATGAAAACATGGATGTACTAAATAATAATTATGATGGCTCAAATAATGCTTATATTTTTCTATAAACCATGTATAACTTTTTTTGAATATGCAATATAACCCCCAATTTTTGTTCCTGACAGGTTTCATGAGAATAAAAAACGTTAACTGATTTGTTTCAGACATCTTCCCATCTCTGGGAAAATCATGGATATTTAGTCGAGTCTCACGAAATTACGTACCTAGTCATGTAATTTTTTTATTCTTTTTCGTGATAATGTCACAAATTTCCGTGTTTTTTTCGTGATCGTATCACGAATTTCTGTTTATGTGTCATTTGTCACGTATTGGTTACTCAACTGTTTTGTCCTATTGTCATACAATTGTCGCTTCGGTTTACATAAAATGACATCCTGACCCAAATCCAACTCTAACGCTAGGCGACAATGGTTTTAAATTTAGAAAATATAAAAAAAAATCAGAACAAATTATAATACCAATACTTAAAGTGACATCCTATCGCAAACACCAAATCTAACAATAAACCGATGCGAAAATGGTTTGAAAATAGTTGAGCAGTTGAGTAACCAATACGTGACAATGACACATAAACACAAGAAAACGTGGAAATTCGTGACAGTATCACAAAAAAAGAATAAATAAATTACGTGACTATGTTACATCATTTTGTGAGACTGGGTAGGGATATTAGAAGTCATAAAGGAATCTCTCAATGCTATCTCATGGCATTTCATACGTATTATACAAGGTGTCTAATTTGTATCGCCCCTGTGACATTGGGGTTAGGGGTGGGGTTTCATTATTGTGTTTTTATGACAATTGTACCTTTTTGTATGATTCACTTTATGTGAATTCATACAAATTAGTCAACATGTAAAATATGTACGAATTCATGTGAGATCAGGCGGGCATCTTTACAATATTAGGGACTCAGAAGGATGTCTCTAAATTCTAACCATATACCTCAGAATTTCTCTTCTTTGAGAGTTCCTACATTCGATTTGTTCCTAGGTGAGCCGACTGGAGTTTTAAATCTGTCCACTTTCACCCAGAAGACACCAGGAAAGATCTGTCCAGGAGAAGAGGTAAAAGGAAATACATAGAGGAGATGAGACTGAGCTCATAAGACTGTAGATTGCTTGAAAGGGCACGTGTGGACGATAGTGGACAGGCAGTTACTTTAGTTTTAGTTATATCAAAAGTCTACAAGAAGTGGTTCAATATATACAGAAGTGGTTCAAAATGCGAATGCAATATCTTTGATCAAAGGAAATGTCAGATCCCCTACAATCATGAAGACATCAGTCCTTTCAGGGCTTATTACTTTTAGGCACCCTTAGTACACCTCTTCATCAGTGTATACTTGATGGAAATGACACTTAAGTGTTGTGAGTGGAAAATCGTTTTTGTTTCAAGATTGCTTTTTATAGCTCATGAGACATGTTTCATTTAAGTATAAACATTGTCTTAGGAAAATAAACATGAGCAATGTTGACACACGCTATGAAGCTATGCAATTTGTGTGGAAAGCATGGCTCAGATAATTTGGTTTTGGAAGAATTGAATAGGAAATGTTGACGTTCATAATATTGAAATGTTTGATATTTGATTGCAGCGTCTGAGTACGATTTGAGATGTTTTTCTGTAACTGAATCTTAGTTGAAAATTTGGAGTCTGTTTCTCAGTACAAAAATTTTAGAAGTAGGTTACTTAGTCTCCATTTGACCTTTGTATAGGGGTGCGCGGGGCATAAACTAACGCTGGGTTAGTTGTAACACGAACCGTTTACATTGTTGCACAGTGTTGAGTGAGTTGTTTTTCCAGTATTGTTTTTACGCTGCCAAAATACGCTCTCACGCTAATTTATAGAAATGTTTAATGTTTTTCTAGAGAGTTATTGATGGTTTTGGTGTAAGTAAATTTTTTCATAATTTTTTTTTTTTGGTTCCTGAGTTGGGTGTATAAGATACCAAAACCAATGCTATGTCATATTAATCAGTGTCTTGTTGACTAAAACATAGCATCATTTTGAAATCTGTCTGCAGCTATTAGCAACTTTTTGGTGGGCTTGAAAATATTTTCACCCAGCGGAGTTAATTGTAACGCTGTGTTACAACTAACCCCTCAGCACTTACGATATGAAAACAGCTAACGTTAGCGTAATTCTTGACGTTGTTTTAAATGGGTTACACACTAATGATTGCTGGCTGCCAACAAAATAAATGTGCCTGTCTTATCCAAAATTGTGTGTCAAAATTTATTTTGTTCATATCTTTAATATTGATTGAATAAGGTCACGCCAAAGATTGAAATCATAATGAAATGAATGGCTAAAATCAGACTTTGATGCTCATTATCTCAGAATTTGATTCTGAAACTGTAGTATGGTTATTACAGATTGGGTCACATATAAAAATGTTTTTTTTTGTCATAATTGTGCTGCGTTTTCTCACATATTTAGACATTTGTATCCATTTATAATTGAACTATGGTTAGATGAGGGATGAATAGTGTAAATACCTGTCTATTATAGGCAGATATACAAACAATATCCACTTCAAGTATATAGACAAAATAGTATTGAAATATTTGCCTGCAAACGTAATTTTTAGCAAGTGTTACAACTACCCCCCTGCCTGTTACAATTAACCCCACCTATGGGGTAAGTTGTAACGTTTGCACTTCTGTCACGTTTGGTGTAATTGTCCAAAAATTATAAGTAATAGAAACAAACTTCAAATGTTCATTTGTAGCAGAGATGTGTGTGTTGCTTGTGTAAAAATATAATTAATCAAAAATTTTTTGAACGATTGAGCCAAAACCAAAAAGCGTTAGGTTGTGCCTCGCACTCCCCTACTTCTACTTTGGGGAAACAATTGCTCTTTTATTCTTATCTGATGAAGAGAACTTCTGAAAATGATGTCTGCTTTAAGCCCTGGAAACTAACCAGATGTTCGTCTTCCCCCACAGCCTTACAAACAATGTCCTGACATTGGCTTTAGCCGGCGTAATGAAATTAGCAGCAGTTGCCCACCCCGAGGACTCCTTACACATGCTTTTTAGCATTTACACACTTTGCAAAACGTGAATCAAGAGCGCTTTTGACTGATGGAAGCCACAGAAGTCAGAGAAAGCGCGTTGATCACGTTTTATGCTAATTTATGGGATTTTCTGCACAATTTCTCACCTCTCTTCTCTTTTAGACAAGTACTGCTCTGATCAACGTTCTCGAAAAGCACCTCTCTTCCATCAAGCCAAATAAACGTCATTGCCCACCACTTTTATTCCTATTCAGAATGATAGCGGTCGTAACAAACGGTCTGTTAATAGAATCCCTTTTATGTAGAAGATCCATGTTTAGTCAGGAATAAATACACACGATAGTACTTGCTCGTTCAGTTATGCCCTTGGGCCATACTGGGCTGGCAAAATATAAAATCATATTAATGTTTGTGATAATATCAGCAGAGATACAGAAGTTTTGATGGCAGGCATGGACGGTCAGCATTGTTTATGCATGTCTATGAGTGGATATTGACTTGCTGATCTTGCAGTATCCTTTTTATATCTATATCTAATTGTGTCTGATAGCTTTATAAAGCACATATAGGAAGAGATCAGGAGGCTGCATAGACTACCCAAACTGATTGTATTATATATAATATTATTTCCAGCCTGATCTCACAAGAATTTGTGCATATTTAACAAATGTACCAATTTGTGTTCATACAAAGGGAGTCATACGAAAACATATGATGATTATTATTAAAAAAAACAATAACGAAACCCCAACCCATCCCGATGTCACAGGGGCAAAAGCAAATCGTACAAAAATGTATGAATGTGGTCATACGAATTAACACGAATTAGCCACCTGGTACGAATTGAGAAGCTCACACGAACAATTTGTAACCATTTTTTTTGTACGCTTTAGTACAATCTGTGTGACAGTTACGGTACGTTCACATGGGACGTAAGCGTTAACGCTTGACGGAAGGCTTGTCTGAAGCGTGTCCAACAGCCAATCACAATGACCGCAACACATGCTCCAGCCTTCCATAAACATAATTGGCTGGCTCTGCCTAGGTTACTTGCATATAAGGGCGCACTCACACTATCCAAACCAAACCACGCTCGGGCGCGTTTGACCCCCAAAGCCTGGTTTGATTGACTAGTGTGATCGCTCTGATCCGGGCGCGGATTGATTAATCGCGCCGCGGCCGGGTTGCAGAGGTGGGCCGGAGCGCGGTTCACTTGAGCTCAGGCGCGGAAGGCTGTGGTGTGAGCACATTCGCGCCTGAGCGCGATTCAAAAGGTGAAGACGTCAGTTGCGCGACCACTCACCTTCATCTGCCTCCGTAAAAACCTTTTGATGCGCGCAGCGGGGTTACGTGAATGTCCGAGCTGCACACGTGACAGATCAACTAAGCAATATGATGACATGTGAGAGGGCTGTCTGTAATCGCGCACCGAACGACTCCGAATAAAAAACACAGACTTATCATTACGGTGGGTTCCAGTGTTAAGAGAGCGCTTTACTTCCTGCTTTTTTCAAAACAATCGCATCTTAATGACGAAAGCGCGCCCGGACTCGGATCGATAAGAAGTACAGTGTGAGTGCGTGCATCTGGGGGAGTAGGGAGAGGTGACAATCGCGCTGGGGCTTGGTTTGGTTTGGTTTGGATAATGTGAGTGCGCCCTAAGGCGATCTGATTGATTGACACACGCGTTTCCGCTTGAAAAGTTGAGAAATGTTTAACTTCTGCTGCGAGCAACTGCAGTGACCTGGCACCGTTGGATCCACAAATCAGTTCGGCAACGCATGAGGTCACCGATCAAAAGTGAATGGGAAGCGTTAATGCTAACACCCCGTGTGAACGTACCGTTAGGTTTAGGGGCGGGGCTTCATTATTGCTGCTTTCTAATGCTGCGTTCCAGGCAGGTTTTTAAACCCGTGAATTACGACTTCAAAACCACGACTCACGACTCTATGCGTTCCAGGCAGCCTGTAACCCGTGTTTTTACAACCTTCTACCGGTGAAAGTGCAGTGGAACGGCAGTCAAACTCGTGACTTCCCACCCGTGAACTCGTACTAGATCGATGATCTCCCAGTTCAGAGTCGTGAGTCGTGGTTTTGAAGTCGTGATTCACGGGTTACCGGTTGCCTGGAACGCAGCATTATAATCGTATGTTTCTGTAAGATTCACATTGTACGAATTAGCTACCTCGTAAAATAGTTAGGAATTACGAAATTAGAATTAAAATTACTTTCACCTATATGCATTTAAAATGCCTGTTATAAGAAAAAGACACTATTGGTTATTCAGCATTTTTGTCCAATCAAATGCTCACTAGAAGTATTTCAGACTTTTTAAATAAAAATAAGCATTAACGCGGAAAAAACTGGACTCATCATCCGACTTGGATTAACTAAGCGTTTCCATCTACGTTATAACATTTGGCTTTACAGTAAACATTTGGACAACTCTTTTGGTTTAAATGCTCTGCATACGTGCATTCACACCAGAAGGTTTGTCCTTGAATCTTTTCCCGGAAGATTTATACGTGTTTGGCTAAATAAGGTTAACTGAAGGTGAGACCTCACAGGGTTTCCTCTGGCCAACCTCAGCCTCATTGTCATAATAATGTCTTTGTCCTCTTTTCCTTCCATACTCTCTGTTCTCATTCAACACACTAAATTACAATCCGGAAGATAAATTAAACGCTTATTAAAATCTTCCTGTTCTTGTTGATGTTATGGTAATCTTTGAAATCAATATAAGCTCAGAAGGCTTTCTTAATCTACCACTTAATATGCAAATTAGGTCTCGTTTTATTGGTGCCACAGCCAGTGCATTGAAACCGAAGATTTGCCATATTGAATTTCGTTTTGCAGGGGTTTTAAACAAATCCTCTTGAAAGCATGTTGTGCCTTGATATAAAAGGGGAAACAGTTATGGTACAAGGCATTCAGATTACTTCTACTGTACAGGGAGTCACTTGCATTTTGCTACAGCGATACAGTAAACCATGTGCTTCAGTGGCATTACATAATCTCGCTTCAAACTCTGCAAAGTCAGGTTTTTTGCAGAGTCAGTTCCAGGTGCACAAATATTAGGATAAGATATATATATCATCAAACTGACATTCATTTAAATTTATGTTGATAATTGTTTATGCGTGTCTTTATCACAATTGTATTTTGAAAAGATACTCATATTTGTTGTAATACAATTATTTGGTTTCTTGTTGTGGTGTTGGATTTTATATTAGTTTAATCTGCATTAAGTGTTTTGGTGCGTTTACCGTTTAAAAAATTGCGAATTAAGTGATCATATACAGTACAAGAGACTTCAAAAATAATGTGTATCCACTGTTTTAAAGCTACTTTAGAGTTCAGACAGAACAGATGGAGGACAATTTATAAATGACAGAAATTAATCAAATATGTGTTGTAGCCTATCAACGGTAACTATAATATTACATTTTTTATTATATGGTGCACATTCACTTTTATTTTACTGGTGCACATTTTTATATTATTTTTATTTATTTTCCCAAAGAACAAATATTTGACTTGGAAATATTTCATCAATTTTGATACTTTTTGAAACAATCCTTAGTTGATGTCACCAAGCCCTCTTATTTTTGAATTCCTCCCCTCCCACTACCTATCATATATAGACTTGTCACAATCAAGGCATCAAGATTAATAAAAAAAATAATGCTTGTTTTGAAACAAGTTTCCGGAACACCATCTGCCATTAGTTAGGTAAAGAAAAAAATGCACCAGATTTATGCCATATTGCAGTGTTAAGCAGTGTTTATTACAGTGCCACGGTGTCTATAATTTTTGTGTGAACCGACCTACAAATGTTTTACTTATGCTCCTTTTACATGCTTTCGGAAATGTTCTACTTCTGAAGTTGTAATTACGAGTTTGTTGTGTTAAAGTGCTTTATTATCGTAAAGAATTAGGAATCATGGATGACGTGAAAAGGTTGCCTTCAGATTGATTGACTAAAATGTATTGTCCTGTCTTTTGTCTAACATGCATCATCTGCTGTACCATAATGTTCGGTAAAATACTGTCAAAACACAACGTCAGATTGACTTCAAAACACAACGCCAGACTGACATCAAAACACAACGTTCAGATGGCGTCAAAACATAGCGTCGGACTGACGTCAAAACACAATGTCCAGTTGACGTCAGAACAGCACGTCGGGCTGACGTCAAAACACAACGTTCAGTTGATGTCAAAACATAATGTCTGACTGACGTCAAAACATAACGTCAGACTGATGTCGAAACATAACGTCGGACTGACATCAAAACACAACGTCCAGTTGACGTCAGAACACAACGTCGGGCTGACGTCAAAACACATGTCGTGCTAACCTCAAAACACAAAGTCAAAGCGACTTCAAACACAACGTCGGATTGACGTCAAAACACAACTTCAAAGCGACTTCAAAATACAACGTGGCCTGATGTCAAAACACAATGTCTGATTGATGTCAGATCACAATGTCGAATTGATGTCAAAACACAACGTGCCCCGACGTCAAAACAAAACATTAGTTTGACGTCAAAACACAACGTTGGCCTGACGTCAAAACACAACATCGGATTGGCGTCAAAACACAACGTGGCCTGACGTCAAAACACAACATCCGATTGGCGTCAAAACACAACATCCGATTGACGTCAATACACAACGTGGCCTGACATCAAAACACAATGTCCGATTGATGTCAAAATGCAACGTCGGATTGACGTCAAAACCCAACGTCGGCCTCTGAGACTTTAATAGAGCCTAAATATCTGACAATGTTGCTGTCTTAGTAATAAAAATATCTGTCACTACCGTAATCGGCTTAAAAACTCGTATTTACGATCAATCTGATACAGCATGTGAAGGCCGCATTATAGGTTAAGCTTAAGTAAAACATATAATTTAGGATGTGCAATGAAATGTACAAAAATGTAACTTGTCTTTCTCTCTTGTGCTTCAATCTCAGGATCTTCCCTAAACACGACAAAGACAAATACGGCCCTGCAGTGTAAGCATTTTAAACTCTTCTTATTTCATTCCACTTAGCAAACTCCGGTGTTCATCTTTTTTAATAAAATGTACATTTATAACACATTCTATAACACATGTTTTTTCTCTCAGTTACTACCCCAAGATCAACGCATATATCCACACCCCAGAAAACGTTTCCGTGCTGGAGGAGTCGGAGGGATCTGCGCACGGCAAGCCATCCCTGCGCAGAATCAAGGGCCGAATTCACCGCAGCAAAAGCCTGGACAGTATCGACCTGCTGGACTCAAACGTGAGTTTAAGACTGCGTCCACTGCAGTAATGCCTTCGTGTGTGTGGGTGAAGAGTGTGTGAGTGTAAACAAATTAAATGTTGTGTGTAAGTGCTCATGTATATGTTTACTGAAAGTGGCTCTGTATGCATGCTTGTTTATATAAATGCACATGTACCAGTATGTCTGCATGAGTGCCCAAGCAAGGGATTTCCACAAGAGTGAACAAGACGTGCACAATTATATACGTTGATTTATTCAACATTTTTACATAAATTATTAGGCAGACAGCTGGAGTTAAGTCATAAGTAAAGAGTCAATGGATGTGGGAGGACATTTTTAAAAGGACAGTTCGCCCAAAACTAAAAATACTTTTGTTGTTTTACTTAATGTCTCATTTCAGGCACATATGATTTTTCTTTCGGTAAAATAGACATGGAGGGTGCAAGTTCATATATAGCAGAATTTCTACAGAAACATATATGGAAACTACATTTTTATACAATAAAAACTGAGTAAGGACTTGGGCTGTTGAGCTCTAAAAATGATTTTAAAAAGCACCCCAACTTTAAAAAGTAACCCATATAACTTGTTGATATATTGGATGTCTCATGTGGGAAACAAAACTATTTGTCAAAAATTATTTTTAACGATTGTCAATAGCTGGGTTTCCATCCAAACGTGAAGCAAATCTTTAAAAAATGTGAAAATAAAGAAAAAACAAAGATATGAGAATTTGGTGCAAGTTGTTTGAGCGAATGATTGTGGTATTGGGTATTAACCTAGTAACCAGCAGTAAACAAAATAATGTACTCGTGGAAAACGGAGACAGGACTGCATGTAGTCACAATGGGGAAAGTTATTAATGTATTTGCAGTGCAGCTTGTAATAGCAAAACTGAATGCTGTGCATAAAAAAGGAATGCAGACTTTTTAGGAGGCACTAGCAGAAAGGAAATTGCGATGACATCAAGCCCCATATGGTAAAGACAACTCCAGCGGAAACAGCTAGACGGTCAGTCCAGTGGGTTTAATGTTCGCTACATCAAAATTAATTTGGCAAATGCGTTTCCATCTCCCATTTTTTGCATTAACTCTTTTTCGCATAAATCAAAAACCACCTCAAACAAGCGTAAAAACTTTTTTGCAAATCAAGGAATTTTTTATCGAAATCCATCACTCGTTTTCGATGCGATACTTCAAAATGCGCATAAAATCATGGTGATGTAAACATGGCATATGCTTCTTCAGGCTTCATGTTTGAATATCAAACCCCATTTTCCATTTACTTCAATAGTATTGAATATTCATGCTAAACATCTCCTGTTCTCCTGGTCCACTAAAGAAAAACAGTACGAGTGCGAGTAATACATGACACAATTTTCAAGTTTGGGTGAATTGTTCCTCATGTTTAGGTGAATCGTTCCTCACAGAGTATTCAGTACAATTCACATCCAACAGATCTCGACATCTCATATTCCTTTAAAATTACATTTGCCACCATGAGGCCTTATGAATGTTGCATGAGGCTGTCATGTTCTCCTTGTGCACACTGTTTGAATGCCTTATAGATACTTCATAAGGTCATGCTTTATGCAACATCTGACTAAATCTGATTCCTGTACTGGTATGCTGTACCACTGGTAAAGTAAACACCTGGGATTTGAAGAACCCCAGGATGTCTCACAAACTGTCTTGCCTTTGGGAAAACTCACTCCAACATGTTTATTATTCAAATCACTGCCTAAAAAATTTGTCCCATACTTTAAAATTATGGATGACATTTTATGTCTTGGTTGATCATGTTAAAAAAAAACTAAATAAAAATATTTTTATCAAATGCCCGTTTGTATATATTTTGACAACACTTTATTATAAATTAAACTTTTTACTTTAAATCCCGTCAATGTGAACTATCCCAGTAACCCATACAGCAGACGGCTTCAGGCTGAATCTGCACCGTATCCGCACCGGAGCTGCCAACTTTGGGGCTGTTTACACTTGGTATTAAGATGTGTTTTCATCGATCGGATCACAAGTGGACGAGAGAGATACATTACGTTTACACCTGGTATTTAAATCCGTCTCTTTTGTCCACTTTCGACCACTTCTGTCCTGAGTACTGTGAGGGGACGGTCCGTAAGACGGTGGACGAGTCTCTCTGCTGTCATTCAAACGCGAGCGGAGTAATTATGAGTTTATATGGACGCAAACTAATATTATGTCGGAGTCCACTGCTTGTTTAGCAAGTAAACATGCTGCACAGTGTTTTGTACGTGTGTATGTTAGAGCTTTCTCTGAATTTTCAGCGCAATTGATGAAATAGGATCGCCGCAACTTTCACGCTTTCAAAACGAAACTACGGAGAACACCCGCAGTAGTTTTATCAATGAAAGGCTAAAAATAGCGCTGTTCACCGTATGTTCACGCCAGAAGTAAAAAAAAAGACGTAAAACTTGTGTTTAATACCTCAGATTAGATAAATGGGCGGAAAGAAGGCGGTCGCGTGTGGCTGTTCGAACACATTCAACCACATTGCGTTCCGCAACTCCAAAGCGATCCAATCGAAAGTGGTTTCGACTACCTCTGGATGTGGTTGAAAGTGGTCGAAAGTGGACGCGTTCAAAACGTTTTGAACACTGTTTACTCCTGGCATTAACGTCGTCCACTTGTGATCCGACTGATGAAAACGCATGTTAATGCCAAGTGTAAACAGCCTGTTTGAGGCAATGGATGATATTCCATCATTTAAGTCAACAGTGATTACAAGGTGTTTGGTTTCATTTATTTTTTGGCTATGGTTAGACGTCTATTAAATTTTCACTGACAGCTCAAATTTTGCCTTGTTTTAGCTTAAATGTCTGAGTTGAGTTTGGCCTGGACGTCTTTTAAACGCAAAATTGCTTGCTCTGAGTCATTCAAATTGGACATTTAAATTGAATGCTGGTTTGATACATCAAAATGCTGTCTAGGCACGCAACAAACAAGTTTTTGAAACGCAGCCTGGATGCTGTAAGCCCTCAAAAACAATTGACAGGCATAAGGAGGCAAGGTTAGCTCAGTGCCAAGTGATTGACCAAACACCAATTTCAACATGGCGTCCTCTACAAAAGCTGGCGGCTTTAGTGAGGTGAGTTAGCACCGGGTTATTAAAGCCCTTTTAAATGCCGTCTCTCTCTCTGCCTGTGCCCAAAATACCTCACTTTTTGAAGACACTGAAAAGTGAAATAAGGGGGTACCTCCATCCCCGACCCTGGCATTTAATGCTCTACATATTTCTCCGGTAACCGAACACACATACACATACAGTAGGCAGAAAGGATCTTGCTGACTGAGCCCGAATGCCAAAGGCAGCTGATGAGAGTAACGTACCGGCACATAGTGAGTGATGATGCCGCAGCGACGCTTCACTGTAAACCTAGTGCTGCCATTGCTGTACTGACATTCTCATAAAAAGATAAAAGAGAGATAAATAAAGTTTTTTGAGCCATGCGCTGGAGAGGATGTATGGGGCTTTGATGAATGATGACAATAAGTGAATACAAAGAAAATAGATTTTGCCATTGATTGTGGAAAAATCGCCACAATAATATGATGTCACTGGTGGTTGCCAGGGTGTTGCTATGCAGTTGCTTGGTTTGGTTTTGAATTTTACTGCTTTGTGGTTAAAAACAAAGTTCCTTTAGGTAAGTCGCGCCACTAGGCGGCCATGTTTGCAACGCCTCCGAGCAGTTATTCCAGTCATGCATGACAAAACTCCTATGTACTTGAATTGGGAAAGACAGATATTAAATTATTCTCTAAAATCACAATTACACAACATATTACGGACCAACAATTAAATTTGACATCAACTGTATCAAAACTTTTCATTTCTTAAGCTCAAATTGCTAAAAAAACCCCCGCTTTACCAAATTTATTTAGCGACTGTGCATGCGCACATTGGCAAGCGGTTCACGCGGCTCGGTAAAGAGCTCCACCCTTTTATCAATTAATAATTGATTCTTTTAACTGGAAATCGGGACTTGTGTTGCCAGATCAGCCATTTTGAGTGATGCATTGTCCCCTATTCATAGCAATATGAGTGCTCTTGTTATATACCATATATTTGTTAAAAAGAATAATTGTATCGTTTTCATTACTTTTGTAAGTCAATTTGGATAAAAAGTTCTCCTAAATGCATAAATGTAAATGTAGGCCAGTGGTTGCCTGATACAGAATTTTTGGACTCAGCCATTTTAAAAACCCATTAAAACTCAGTTTCAAATGTTTGTTTTCTGACATGGTTTCATTAATCGAAAAATGACATAAATGCACAGAAACATTTTCTTTTTATGTAATGTTAGACGTAAAAAAGGTGCATCCGTTTCTCATCATGCATTGCAAACTACGACAAGCGTTGCCTCATCGGAGCGCAAGCAGGTTTTGTTAAGGCCCGGGACACAGCAGACAAAAAATATTTTGTATCTTTGTATATCTTTTTACCGGGGTGTATAGCTCGTATACGTACCTCAGACATGAGGGCTCACATCCGAATATACATTGGCCATTATGTAATAAAAAAGAAAACTTTCAATAAATTGTTGTTAAGCTGTATTATTTTAATGCTTTTAGTTGATAAGATATGCTATTTAATTACTGAAATTTTATTTTACTATTAAAACCAAAATCTAGAAAAATGGAAATGGAAAACACGGAATTTGAGAATAAAGAAAACGGAATTTGGGAAATAACAAAAATCAAATGGATTTCATAGGTCCCTACATCTGTAACAAACAATATGGGATCATGCATCAAAGTTGTTAATAATCATCATCATCATAATAGTTTATTTCATCTTCATTTGATGTAAAATATACGAGTATTGATCAGATCCTACTTTCGACCTGAGCACAGTTTGAGGCTGTTTACACTTGGCATTAACATGCGTTTTCGTCGATCGGATCACAAGTGGACGACGTTAATGCCAGGTGTAAACGGTGTTCAAAACGTTTTGAGCTCGTGCACTTTCGACCACTTTCAACCACATCCAGAGGTAGTCGAAACCACTTTCGATCGGATCGCTTTGGAGTTGCGGAACGCAATGTGGTTGAATGTGTTCGAACAGCCACACGCGACCGCCTTCTCTCCGCCCATTTATCTAATCTGAGGTATTAAACACAAGTTTTACTTCTTTTTTTTACTTCTGGCGTAAACATGCGGTGAAGAGCGCTATTTTTAGCCTTTCATTGATACAACTAAAGTGGCTGATCTCCGTAGTTTCGTTTTGAAAGCGTATGAAAGTTGCACGATCCTATTTCATCAATTGCGCTGAAAATTCAGAGAAAGCTCTTACATACACACGTACAAAACTCTGTGCAGCATGTTTACTTGCTAAACAAGCAGCGGACTCCGACATAATATTAGTTTGCGTCCATATAAACTCATAATTACTCGCGCTCGGGTTTAAATGACAGCAAAGAGACTTGCCCACCGTCTCACGGACCGTCCCCTCACAGTATTCAGGACAGATGCGGTCGAAAGTGGACAAAATAGACGGATTTAAATACCAGGTGTAAACGTAATGTGTCTCTCTCGTCCACTTTTGATCCGATCGATGAAAACACATCTTAATACCAAGTGTAAACAGCCCATTTGTGACATTCTTATGAACTTATGTCTATTCTTAAACTCAAACACAAAATTGGACATTACTGGAGTCTTTATTAGGAGTAAAAAAGTCTAAATCCGCTTCTTTGCACTGCCATCTAATACAAACTCCTGAGATAATAGAGATCTCATATGTGATTGATGTACTTCCTAAGTGAAACAGACATATTTTACAGACCAGATGTCATGGACAGTGTTCAGCGTAGCCTTTATTTTTAAATGCATTATGTTTAAATATTACATAACAGCTGCAGCCCTGCATGAAACACATAATATTGTGCTACAGGAACTGATTTGAAGCGTTTCTAACACTCTTTTTATGTATGCTTGTGCATGCATTAACTGTGTTGTTTGTGTGGCTAATAAAATTGAAGTGTTTGGAGTCACAGCGTTTGGCAGCGGGCCAAAATCCTGCTGTCATTTGTGTTGGTGAGTCTCTCTCTCTCTCTCATGAATCAGTTGTTAGTGCATAGGTTGCAGAAAGCTGCACAGCAGAGAGAGAGAGAGAGAGAGAGAGAGAGAGAGAGAGAGAGAGAGAGAGAGGCTAGATGAGAAATGCAGCACGATGAAATGCATCACATACCCTTGTTGATTGAGACTTTCTCTCTCCCTATCTTTCTCTCTGTCCATCTCTTCATCACATGACATTGTCCTTCTTCTCCGTTTTGCCGATATCAGCTCTCCACCTCCCATCTTCATTCAATCAAACCATTCAATTTTTTCATTCCACCTTGAAACCCAATATTAAAGGCACGGGAGCAGAAAATATAATAGGGCATAAATTGATATCACTATTCCTTTGCTGCGCTTCAGTAACCCCTCTGGGCTTTTTTTAGGAGGAGTGCACATCAAAACGTTTACACCGGCGGCTGGCATATGTTTTCAATTGTTTCCAATAGAAGTGCAGCGATTTTAAAAAACGGCAGCGGCTGGCGATTTTTTCCTCTGTTGTTTTTCTGTGCTGAGCGCCCAGATTTTAACAATTGTTAACTTTGGGTGAAGTACTCAACGCATCAATGTCACTTCTCACTCGACTGTCCCATCACAGTGGTGGAAGGGCGGGACAAATATCACAACAACCAACTGGCGCAGAAAGAAGCAGTAGACGTCCGCCTGGCGTTTTTAACCGAGTTTAAAGAATATCCTATGCGGTCATTCAAAAACTTTTGAGTCATCATACAAAATCTATGCATTTATTGGATAGGGGTGTTACAATACATCAATATGGATCAATGCATTGATTACATTTCTAATGATACGATGCATCGATGCCACACATAAAATATCAATATAAGATAACTTTACTTTGAAACTTTCCGCATCCTCTTTCCGCATTTCCGTCAATACGCACATTTTCATTTATTTACGTGTGCTAGTGTCAGCAAGTGAATGCAATGCAGCAACAAAGCAGTTGTAGCAGCGACAAAACTGCGAAAGAGGCATTAGACTTTTTGCTATCGGAAACAATTTGTGGAATTGGAAATATTTTGTATTTGGAAAATGGATTGGACGAACAAATTGGCAGAAAACTTTGAATAAAAAGCCTTTTAAAAAAGTTTATTTACAGATTCCTTTTCAAGTTTGCCTTTTTATTTTAAAATTGGCAGTCTTGCCTCAAGATTATATGGAAAATGAAATGTCCAAATTAATTTATTAAATGATGCTTCATCACGTTGAAAATGAAATAATATAATTTAATGTTTTAATTTTTATTTTATCATTTAATTTTCAAATTTGGGACATATTTTGCAATTTCATTTTTATTTTATCATTTAATTAATTATTTTCAAAAAGACCAAAAATACCTTCCATAGATAACCTCTGCAGCACCATCTGAAACACTAAACATTGTTGACTGTTGCCATCATAAGCTTGATAATAATTTTATTTTAAGTGTATTTTTTTCTTAGTTTGTTGTTGTAAATGTCACAATTGGGACAGAGGTTGTGCCTTTTTTTAACGTTTAATTAAACGTTCATGTTAATATATTTGGTTGCATTCGTAAATTATAAAAAATGCTAACATGTAATATTAAAGTATTGTTAAAATAACGGTATCATATCACAACAAAGTGTTCGATTTACACCCCTAATACTGGACTACCTAAAAGATACCTTTACGATCTGAACATTCTGTAAAAAAAATAACCTTTAATATTGACTGAGTAAGGTCATGTCAAAGATTAAAATGTGAAATCAATGATTGAAATCAAACTGATGCTCCAAATCTCATAATTAGATTATAAGACTTTAGCATGGATTTTACATATAGGGTTACATATTTTTACACATCATATTGTAGCTTGAAATCCCCAGTGCCCATTAACATTCATCATCCATAAAAATGGCTAGGGTAGTCAAAAATTTACATTTTGTCTTCGCTGTATAAACCCAAGTTCTTAACAATTAAAAAAGAATTAAAAAAATTCCTTTCTTGCTAAGTATTCCTTAAAATATGTTTGCTATTTGAAAATAACCAAAGACATGATTACAAAGGGACACGCACACAATATATTTTTCATGCAGTAGGCTATTTGTCTAGCTTTCTTAGCTGTTCTGCTTCCTAAAAATAATGTGTGGAAATATCTTGTTTGCTGCAAAAGCCACATGGAGGTAATTGAGTATGAACGCTAAAGCTAATATATCGAGCACCATTTAATCCTGAAGGATTTTGTTAAATGCTGTAAATGTGGTGCACAGTCGCTAACGTACTTCCCACTAGGACCGATCTTACCTAGCATCTCAATCAGTCACGTGCTAATCTGTCCGCATGTTAATCTCGCCTTGATCCATTCAAGATGAAAATAAAAGAGCAGTGACACATATTTATATCAAAGCGTCCCACGAACAAGAGGGATACGCTCACAGCCCTCGCCGGAAAACACCGTTGTAAGCACTTAGCACGCTGCTCAGTGTGGTAAAAGTGCTGCAGCTGCAATTGCAGTGAGGACCAGACTGCAGTTGAATTAACCGATATGCATATTTAGAGATAGAGAGACTAGGTGAGAGAAGTAGACTGAAAGAGTGGTAGTGATGTCCCAGCAGATGGGAGAGGGGGTCTGCCCTTGAATAAGGTGTGAAGGGGGATGTATACTGTACCACCCATATGTCACGGAGACAAGGAGTGGAGGTGAAGGAGGGTTTTACTGTATGTCGAATTACAGTGTGAAATGAGTTTTGAGAGCTTCATCCTACGGTGTTGAGGTCCCAAGAGCATGATGGGAAGAGAGAAAGCATTCGAGGAGAACATTTTGTGCCGTGCTGCACTAGAACAATGCTGTGTGTGTGCGTATGCATTAGAGAGTGTCAAACTTGATCTGTGAAAGGTGTTGGGTGTTTAGCATGTCATTGTGATAGCCCCGTTGTAATATTTCCAACCTATCAGCTGTGTGTGGGTGCGTGAAGAAATGAATTGATATCAGCGGCGGTGACCCCTAACATGCTGTGCATTTCAGAAAGTATGTATGTGTGTGTGTGCCGAAATAGTCTTGTGTGGACATAATTCATACACCTACTGGTAAATGCTATGTACAGGTGAATCACAAAACTTGGTTTCTAAGTCGTATTTTAAATGTGATTTAACTCTTTCCCAGCCAGCGTTTTTAAGTAAATTTTCTACATACAATATATCAAATGAAAGAACAGATCCTCTGCTTTAAAGAAAGAAAAGTTTTATCCTACCTTAAGTAGTTCTCTTCTTATCACCCTTTAAATATGGGTGGGTTTCTTAAAAAACATAAAATTTTGAGCATAAAGCTGAGATAATTGCGTTTTAGTGAATTACTTTTGATGCAGAGCGATCCTCAAAACTTACACGGACATAGGGCCCTATCTTGCACCCAGCGCAATTGACTTTGTCAGTGACGCATGTATCATTCGTATTTCCCTCCACAGACGCACGTCGGCAAACTAGGGAATGAACTTGTGCTCCCTGGGCGGTTCAGCGCAAAAAAGGAGGCGTGTTCCGGGGAAAACCATCCCTGATGCTATTTTGCAGATTCAAAAAACAATTGCGCCACTGACCAGAAAAAACTAGTCTAAAGTCAGTGGCGCGTTGCGCGTTGTTCATTATGCTATTTTAAGGGCGCATGCTTGACCATAATGTATAGCGTGCACAACGCGCACCAATTTGCTTATCTAATCTACACAGATGCAACAGTTATTTTTGCAAATCATAAATTGTTACAATAAAAAACATTAACACACGAGATAAGGGAAATCATTGTGGTGAGCATTGTGGTGATAGTTTTTATTTATTTTGTGTGGCTGCGTTAAAAAAACTATCATGCAAATAACGATTAAAATATTTTCATAAGTTTGTTGTGTGGCTGTATTACGTTTATTTTATGTAAATAATAATTAAAATGTTTTCATAAGAAACCTTAATGTATGTGAACTTGATTTGTAAGTGTACTTTGGGGTTGGACTGCTTGCGTTTCTTGGCTTTCAGCGGTGAGCGTGGACGCAGCGATGTCCTCTGCTGGCGTCAGGTCCTGTGTAAAGGCAGATCCACCTCCCGTTACACGGCGTGCCCGATTTATGCTGCCAAGCTTGGGATTCCCCCGTCTCCTGACATCATTGTAGCGCTTGCGGCGCAACGTCCTGGGGATGCCAGCTGATGAGACAATTGTGGCTATTTCCTCCCACGCCTCTTTGACCGACGCTAATTTGGGCGGGTTTCTCCTATCCCCATACAAAACAACTTCTCTGTCTGTGACTGCTCTTACAAGAACGTCGGTCTCCTCGGCTGTGAACCGCTCCTGGCGTGCGCCTGGTAAATCCGTCATAATAATAGCAACCCGCCATGGAACTTGCGCACTTGCGTTTAAAGGGAATGTTGGATGACGTTCTGATTGATTTATTTGACGTTACGCCCAAACCACACCTATGAATAATGAACCTACTTCAGACCAACCCCTTATTTATTTGCGCCTGGCGCAAGAGTTATTTCTCCCGCCGGGAAAATAGCAACAGCGCCCAAGATCCGCCCACAAAGTCACTTGCGCTTTGTGCTTCGCACTTGCGTTTCAGATCGTTAAAATAGGGCCCATTCAGTTGTTTGCCTTAGGGCGATACTTACGGGTTTAATAAGTTGCAGTATTGCGGAAAGACGGAAATACTCGTCTCTGGCAGTAAAGCGTTTTCTCTTAATTGACAAGTTAAGAGTTAAAGGGAAAATATGTTTAGCAAAAAGGTACATATACCAAATGTGCCAATCATGTGGGGTCAAGTACCCACAGAAATGGAGGAGCATCCACAGAAAATGGCAGATATGCTCAATTAATTTAAATCGCTTTTGAAATTCGAGACGAGAGTTTGGTGGATCTTGCGAGTTGTAATATCTACAATGCTTTGATGAATAAGCTGAATAAGGTGCGGTTTTCATTTCACATTACATATACTGTATATTTTTATGCATGTTTGATGTCCTTTTGTTTCTGTTGATTGTAACATGATGTCACTAGAATAAGTGTGTATTTTTGCGTAAAGTGAGGTTCTACCACATATACATTTACTTTTTTACGTTTTGAATGTCCAATATTGATGTATTTATTGACAGCACTAAAATATAAATTATTTACATGTGAACAGCTTTACCAAACTATGCATTTGTATGTATTCCTATTTATAAATATTACAGTTGTGGCATTAGCATTTTTTTTTTTTTCTGCATTATTTTTCTTCGCAGCCACTGACAATAGAATCATAAAATACAACAAATCACAACATAAATTCACAAATGACGTCAATATTATTTCATTCACTGTAATCCACATCCCCATTCTCTGCAGTGACCATAAACGTCAAATCCTGTTATGAATCCAAATTCAATATTTAAGCCTCAGTTACGACACTAAGAAATTGCAACAATCTATGTTTCAGTCATTGGACATTTGAAATGGAGAAATCTGTGGATTAATAACTTAAATCCTTCTCTGTATGTCATACAACACTATTATATAGCTGCAGAGAGCACTGCAGCTGTAACACATCATTATTTGAACTACTTTTGGTTCAGTTGTTTGTTTTGGGTGGGTATAGGGGTAGGGTGTATTAGCATCTTAACTTTTAAGGTGATTTTTTTCAATATTTAGATTTCTTTGCACCTTCAGTTTCCAGATTTTCAAATAGCTGTATCTCTGCCAAATATTGTCCAATCCTAACAAACCATACATTAATAGGAAGTGTTTTATTCAGCTTTCAGGTGATATATCAAAGGGCACCTATTATGGCCTTTTACTAAATGTAATATAAGTCTCAGGTATGCCCAGGATGTGTTTGTGAAGTTTCATCTTAAAATATCCCACAGATCATTTATTATAGAATGTCCAAAATGCCCTTGGGTGGAAGCAAAAATGCACTGTTTTAATGTCTGTACCTTTAAATCCAAATGAGCTACAGCTCCTCACTTCCTTACAAACAGACAGTGAGCGCATTCAGTTAAAAAGATCTGAGACGATAGTATCTAGTGGATAGTTTACGACTCGCTGAGGGTGGAAACTATATGCATGACTGTAAGTGGGCGGGGCTTTATCAATGTGACCTCACATTGATAAGAGAATCAAAACGGCATGTATAATGAGACTGCTTTGGTTTAATAGGGTTTGATTTTAAAGAAGCGGGTGGATTTTTTTTATCGCAGGGTGGTTGTGTACACACACTGCCAACACACATTGGGCCCTATTTTAACGATCTGAAACGCAAGTGCGAAGCGCAAAGCGCATGTGACTTTGTGGGCGGATCTTGGGTGCTGTTGCTATTTTCCCGGCGGGAGAAATAACTCTTGCGCCAGGCGCAAATCAATAAGGGGTTGGTCTGAAGTAGGTTCATTATTCATAGGTGTGGTTTGGGTGTAACGTCAAATTAACCAATCAGAACGCTATCCAACATTCCCTTTAAACGGAAGGGCACAAGTTCCATGGCGGGTTGCTATTATTATGACGGATTTACCAGGCGCACGCCAGGAGCGGCTCACAGCTGAGGAGACCGACGTTCTTGTAAGAGCAGTCAAAGACAGAGATTTGTTTTGTATGGGGATAGGAGAAATCCGCCCAAATTAGCGTCGGTCAAACAGGTGTGGGAGGAAATAGCCACAATTGTCTCATCAGCTGGCATCCCCATCGTTGCGCCAAGCGCTACAATGATGTCAGGAGACGGGGGAATCCCAAGCTTGCCAGCATAAATCGGGCACGCCGTGTAACGGGAGGTGGATATGCCTCTACACAGGACCTGACGCCAGCAGAGGACATCGCTGCGTCCACCCTCAACGCTGAAAGGCTTTGGGGGCTTTGAAATCGGACCCAAGAAACGCAAGCAGTCCAACCCCAAAGTACTCTTACAAATCAAGTTCATATACATTAAGGTTTCTTATGAAAACATTTGAATTATTCTTTACATAAAATAAACGCAATACAGCCACACATCAAACTTATGAAAATATTTTAATCGTTATTTGCATGAGAATTTTTTAACGCCGCCACACAATAAATAAAAACTATAACCACAATGCTCACCACAATGATTTCCCTTATCTCATGTGTTAATGTTTTTTATTGTAACAATTTATGATTTGCAAAAATAACTGTTGTATCTGTGTAGATTAGATAAGCAAAGTGTGTGCGCGTTGTGCACGCTATACATTATGGTCAAGCATGCGCCCTTAAAATAGCATAATGAACAACGCGCAACGCGCCACTGACTTTAGACTAGTTTTTTTTTTGGTCAGTGGCGCAATTGTTTTCTGAAACTGTAAAATAGCATCAGGGATGGTTTGCACCGCCACACGCCTCCTTTTTTGCGCTGAACCGCCCAGGAAGCGCTAGTTCATTCCCTAGTTTGCCGACGTGCGTCTGTGGAGGGATAAACCCGCTGTGCGCCGGTGCAAAATACGAATGATACATGCGTCACTGACAAAGTCAATTGCGCTGGGTGCAAGATAGGGCCCATTTTGTAAAAAAAAAAAAATCTTATGACTAGTTTTGTGGTCCAGGGTCACATATTGTTACTAAAAATGTAATTTCACTACAAATTTCGTGTAGGTATGGTGTAGGAATTATAAAAGAAAAATTATACTGCATTCGTAAATATTGTAAAAAATTTAGCTGTAAAATGTAGTAATAATAATACTATGTTTTTTGGGATTTTTGTGTCTTTGAAAGTTACATATTTATACCCACGTATTAACTGTGCATTATGTGTAATAATGTCCTTATGTTTCTGGTAGTTAAATGTGCATTTGTGCGTGTGCGAATTCAATAGTTTGCAGGGGTCACAGGGGTCTCGCTGAGAGCGTATATGCGGTGAGGTCAGAGCTTGAAAGTCATGAGGTCCATGTGTTTCCCCTCAAGCCTTCTCAAAACTTGACAGATGGCACAGCACTTCATAAATGCTGTCTGCAGATACAACATTATAGGACTGAATACTGCACTTGAATTTCCAGTAACAAACCACACAATTTTAATGCATTTCATAAAGTGATAAAGAGTGGCAGCCAGTGACTTCTCTTAAGAGAGATGTGAATTCGGAGTGTCGTGTGTGGCTTGTCATGTCAAAATATGTGTTCGTGCCTCATGTGAACCTATGTGCATCATGCGTCATGTCAAAATATAACCCTGCACGTACAGTTACGTTAACAAAATACACTCACTTAACACTAAACTCTGGTTACACATGAGATTATGTGAGTATCTGGCAAACGCGAGCGTCTCTTTTATCATAAACCCCATCAAAGTGTTTGCAGCAGGCACATATTTTGACATGACGCGTGATGCACATAGGTTTACATGATGAGCCACACACATGTTGGGCTAAATACATATTTTGACGAGTGTTACGTCGTGCCCCCTCGAAAAAAAAGTCAACGGCTGACACTGGTGATAAATAAATTTAAATTTGTCATTAATGTAGTATTCTTGTTTTTAATGTTCCTGTGCTTTCTCTGTGATTTGGACAGGTGATGAAAGCAGAAAGCTAACAGGGTCTTACTGACATCACTGTGAGTCTGTATTGATGCCAGCATCAATCCATATTGTGCCCTTTATAACAGCTATTGAGATTATGTAACGTGAAACGTTGTTGTAGTAGAGGCCAAACATGAAGGTTTTGTCTAAATAGTTGATGTCCACACTAGCAGTTTTCAAGGAAACATCTACTAAGAGATTTTTTCTGCGCAGATATGGGGTTTTGAATGTCATATACTGTAACCCAAAGCAGGTTTGTATAAAATGTTGTTTATTCACTACCATACGTATATTGTTTGTATTAGCTTCAGTTTTATTGAGATGTCATGCTTCTCATATATAATATGAGACTGGTAAAAATGTTGGGATTTGTTTATGCAAATTAGTTTGCTCTGACAGTTTCAATTACCAAAACATGTTGTTAGCAATAACTAATAGGCTTAATAATAAAAGAGCTCTACTGAAAACCAAATGGGAGTAAAACTGTGAGGTGTGAACAACAAAATGATTAACATTGTTATTGTTATTAATAAAAATGAACATTATTATTCATTCTTATCTCATTAAACTAAAGCATTCTTTACAACAGAGTGATTTTCGAACGAGTTGCGAATCATTATAATGAAGCGACTCAAATGAGTGATTCGTTCTCGACTCTGACATCACTACTCGTTTCAGCATTTTTCATCAAGCCCGTGGGTCAACAACACTCCAAGGAGAAATGTAATTAGGTTTTATTGACGCAGAATTCAGTCCTTATTGGACCTTATTGATGACAATGTTTATCTATTGCTGCTCATCTATTTTTGTGCAAGCTCTCGAGTCATCTGGAAGCTGCTGCTGGTATTGTGGCAGACGCTTATGTCCAAAGCAATTTACAGTGCATTTATGCTATACATTTTATCAGTATGTGTGTTCCCTAGGATTGAACCTATGACCTTTGTACAATGCAATAGAGACAGAGCGCCGATATGCAAATTTGAAAACCACGCCCACCGGGGGGGAAAACAATCCAACCGTCTCCATTGACTTTGTATTGCGAGAGGCTGCCTCCTTGTCATTTCTGGCTTATAACAAAAAACAGAATAATGCCTAAAAGCTGCTGTGTGACAATATGTACAGCTAACAAGCCAAAGAACCCAGAAATAAGTTTTTATAAGCTGTCGAGCCGTAAAACACAGCTTTTAAGGAGAATAAAGTGGATCGCCGACTACGTTTCCCCCTAGTGGACGCAGTTCTACTAATAGAAGTACTATGAAAAGTTGCCTGTTTCCACTTTTGTTTCTTTAAACGCTCGTTTTATGAGGTCGACAGCTTAAAAAAACTTATTTCTGGGTTTTTTGGCTTTTTAGCTGTACACCTTGCCACACAGCAGCTTTTATGTATTATTCTGTTTTTAATTTTAATCTGTAAATAAGTTTTTATAAGCTGTCGACCCCAAAAACGAGCGTTTAAAGACACAAAAATGGAAACAGGCAACTTTTCATAGTAATACTATTAGTAGAACTGCGTCCAATAGGGGGAAACGTAGTCGGCGATCCACTTTATTCTCCTTAAAGACAGGGTTTTACGGCTCGACAGCTTATAAAAACTTATTTCTGGGTTCTTTGGCTTGTTAGCTGTACATATTGTCACACAGCAGTTTTTAGGCATTATTCTGTTTTTTGTTATAAGCCAGAAATGACAAGGAGGCAGCCTCTCGCAATACAAAGTCAATGGAGACGGTTGGATTGTTTCCCCCCCCGGTGGGCGTGGTTTTCAGGTTATGACGCGCGGCGCTCTGTCTCTATGAGCTACAGGAATCACAGTCAGATAGCAATTATTTTGGCACATAACATCTGTCAAGAAATTGTCTTAAGTAGCACAGGTATATTTGTAGAAATAGCCAACAATACATTGTATGGGTCAAATGATCGATTTTTCTTTTATGACAAAAATCATTAAGATATTAAGTAAAGTTGTTTATTTTTGTGAATGGATGCAGTTGCTAAGGACTTCATTTGGAGAACTATAAAGGCAATAGGGCTGTCACGATTATGAAATTTGGCTGACGGTTAATTGTGTAATAAATTGTGCCGGTTATGACAATTAATTGCCTGTTTTAGCTATTATGGTTTTTTGCTTTGACATATAATTCTCATAATTTTTTTATTGTTCATGAAATAATTTTCACACATTGTTGTGATTATTTAAATATTTTGCAAGGTTTACCTGGCAGTAACTATTAATACACATAACACATATTTAAAAGTAATTATTTAATGAATATATCTTTCAAAAACTGAAAAATAGAAATAAATAAATTAAAGTGTCTGAAAAATAACCTTAAGAATAGCATCCTTCACTTCCCTAAGATGTAATTGCTGTTTTGGAAATGTAGTTTTTACTTGGCAGTAGGGATGCTTAACGATTAATCGCGATTAATCGTTAGCAGAATAAAAGTTTTTGTTTACATCATATATGTGTGTGAACTGTGTATAATAACTTTGTATAAATAAATGTACACACATGCATGTACAGTATATGTTTTAGAAATTTTTACATGTGTATATACATTTGTATATTTATGTATAATTTATATTTTATATAAATATAAATACTTAATATATACTTTTTTTTCTTAAAATTATACATGAATGTGTTCATATATATATACATATTTATTATACACAGTTTACACACATATGTGATGTAAACAAAAACTTTTATTCTGCTAACGATTAATCGCAATTAATTGTTTAGCATCCCTACTTGGCAGTTCATACTGGTTATCAAAGTTTTGCAACATTTCTTTAATACATTTTCCACTGTAAATTGCTTTGCAATGTATGAAACTGTCAGTTAAAGGAGCATTTCACCCGTAGAAACATGAATCTTTATTGAAAGTGTGTCATATTTGTAGTCGAAATGTAACATACATTTCGAATTTGGTGCCTATTTGACCGAGAAAAGGGGTGTTTGTAGTCTCACTCCCTCAACATAGATATTGCACTTCCTTCTTTCAATGATGCAAAATGATGATTTTTACATCATTGAAAGAAGGAAGTGCAACACTGAAATCTGTATTTCTCCTGTCTCAGCGGCAACTGAGGAAATGATGCACGACCATTCAAAAACATGACAAGGCTCTAACTACACTCAAAAAAATATTCAAGCCCTTGAAAAAAATGATTCATTCAATTTACTCAATTTTTATAAGGTAAGTGGTTGCAATCAATTTATTTAAGCTACATTTAAACAAAATATTTTGTTTTGTTTTGCTATGCTATTTTTTTTTGTTTAAATGTAGCTTAAATAAATTTATTTGCAACCACTTACCTTAAAAAAATTGAGTAAATTGAATGAATCATTTTTTTCAGTGTGTAAAATACCTCATTAAGAGCAATAAGTATATATATTTAATTAGTATAACACAAAATAAATATGTACTATAATTTATTGATTTCTTTTTAATTGCGTTAACATCATTAGTTTGAGTTTGGGTTCTGGAAAAATAATTTCCCAGCATGCTTTGCATGCAACTGCTTTTGGAGAGTATTTTTTTAATTAAGTGTTATTTTATGCATTTTTAGGTAAAGAGAAAGACTTAATAGTGTTTAATGTCCGTTTATCTTATTGATTTAGAAGCGTTTGTGTTATATTTTTTCAAATTGTTTGGTTACCATCGTGCAGAAGAGTGGCGCATGTGGTTAGGTTGTGGATGTGACGTGTTTCTGTGTTAATGCCTGTTTGGAGATCAATCTCTTCTCACATGCTCATCCAAAGTATCATATGTTATTATTATTAGCATGCTAACATGTGCTTATGCTAATTCATATGATATAAAAACATTTTATATAAAATAACAGAATTGAGTTCTTCAGACTACACTACATTGAGTTATTCAAACTACGCTAAATTGAGTTATTCAGACTACACTTATTTGAGTTGAGGCAACTAATTGAGTATTGCCATATACTTTAAATTGAGTTGGACCAACTCAATATATTTTTATTGTGTAAAGCAGTTTTTTATGAGTTAGGGGTACACATGGATGAAAATCCTGCCCACAATTTTATTGAGTTAATCCAATTAATCATTTTTTTGAGTGTACAAAGCTTAATGCAAATGGGTAAAGTGTCCCTTTAAGGAGCGCCATTTAATACTGTCTCATTAATACATGCACTGCAGCTCCCCCTTGTGTTTTCTAGAGAGATGTGCAATCATTGAGGTGATCTAAATTAACGCGATGAGGTCAAACAGTCACAATGAGATGATTATTTAATAATTGTGACAGCATTAAAAGGCAATTTTATCAACATTTTGATTTTTTGCACCCTCACATTCTATGTTTTTAAATAGTTGTATCTTGGCCAAATATTGTCCTATCCTAACAAACCATACATTTATGTTTTGTATTTTTAGTTACCCTTTAGTTAGTCTCAAGTTACCATTTATTTTCAACTTAAACAACAGTTTGCACCATCTAACAATCAGTTTCTACACTGTAAAAAATAAATTGTTGGCTCAATGAATTATTTTTTAGTAACTAGTTCCACAGAAATTTTACGTTCACTCAATTTCTGTCTCCAAAGTGTTACCTGGATTGATGTTTTTTAGTTGGCCCAAATTTGACTCAAATATAAAAAAGTATGTCGGCTCAATTAGCTTTATAGTTCATTCAACTAAAATGTTTTAATCAGTTGAATCTTTAAAAACTTACAGCAAAGACTCTGTCAATTAAAATTTAAGTATTCACTCAATGTTTTATGTGTTACTTCAATTCATATTTATTATTTGGGATTTTTTTAATAACATTTTTAAATTATTTATCAAATAATTTATGCTGGTGTTGTAAACAAAATAATTAACTTCAGTCACATAAAAACAAAAGCTTTTTATTCACTTATCATACAGACTGAACATACAGAATTAAGTCTTCTTTAAATAGAGGGCATAAAACAGTCCAAAAAGCCTCCAAAGTCAGTCAGAACATCTCCAGGGCCATTTAGGAGACTTTCTTCAGCCAGTCCAAGCGGAGACTGTCTCGCTATGTATCCTTCTGGTCCGCCCCTCACATCATCTCCGCTCTGGTTTGATAAACATAGGAGGAATATAAACACACACACATACATAAATAACATGTTTAATATAATAAAGTTTGACGGTGAAAGACTTTATTCCCTAAATAATGTTAATGTTAGGCCAAATTTCCCTCAGACATCACACATAATTAAACACTATTGGGCGGTTTTCTCGGACAGGGCTTTTCACTGACTGAAATAACTTACTGACATCTCTTAACATATGAGTGCTATTGTTTTGTCTCAAAATGCACGCCAGTATTGTATTATATAAGGTTTGTTTGTAAAAATGTCCCAATTATAATAAAGACCGAGTTCTAAACTTTGTCCGGTAAACCAACCCTATATCCAGGCTTTTTATCTTAACTAAAATAGCTCCACTTTACTTCGGTCACGTAACATAACACACTTCTAATGTAGCTTTACAAAAATATAATTACAAAAAAGTCGAGTATTTGCGTCTTTGCCAATTAATATATTCTAAAATTAACATTTAATTACAAACACTTACCTGACGTGAACTTCAGGAAACGGCTGACTTGTGTCCTCCCTTGTGTGAATCAGTAAGTGATCCCAGCTGTTGCGTGCGGATTGATCTCAGATGAAATGACCTGTGATCCAGATCCTTCCGAGTTAAAACATTTTAAATTCAAAATACACAGACGCACGCGCATACATACATACATACATGCACACGCGCGAGCACGCGCGCGCGCGCCCACACGGGTACACACACGGGTATATTTAGAAGTTTTAAGATTGTTATGATATTGGGACTATTTCTCCACTCGCACCTTCAGCTCTGAAGTTCAAAATCGCAGGCAGTACGCAGCCCAGTTATAACAAATGTGAAAGATATGAAATATCATTCAACAGCGATATCATTTAAGTGCAATCCTAACATATGATTTAAAACATACCGGTTAACCTTTTATTATGAAGTATAAGAAATTAAAATGAATTAAATCGCATGTTTAAACGCCACAGAGATATCAGAGCCAGCAGTCGATTTCTGATGGGCTTGCCGATGCGAGGCTGCGCTGGGCGGGGTGTGAGCGCTTAAGTGTCTGTGATTTTCTGGAGCTCATCTGGAGCTCTTCTCCGTCCGAAAGTGTCCGAGCACATTTTTAAATAGACGCTATCTATATTAGCCGACCGCATATTTAAACTTAAAGCACATACATTCACGCCTGAACAACTCTTAAAATTACATTTTGTTACCAAATAACAGTAATATTGTGAGCATTTTGTTGTCAGGAAACATAGCTGTCATAAGTCCACATATTGACCAGATTTGTCTTAATTAGTTCAGTCAACATAGCCATTCTTGATGTTGACTGAATTTGGAAATAACCATTCACTTAATGTTTTAAACACAGATTTATCTAGACTTAAAATAATATGTCTACTCAACTAAGCCCAAACAAGAAAATTGGTTTAACTTATATATTTTTGCCCTTCCAACATTTCATTAATTGGATTTTTTACAGTGTACTAATGGGAAAAGGAATCGAATTGATTCTTGATGATAAAATCTTAAGATGTAAGTCTTGTAAGCCTTGTCCTTGAGGTTTGCTAGTGTGGCTGTTTTCACACAATTGAAGGTCATCTGCTTTCATTTATTTTTCTATAGAAGCCATGACGTATATCAATGCTTACCCTAAAAACATTACAAATATGTCAATTTAAAAAATGAGTCTTACACTCGGTCAGAAAAATGGTCCCAAGCTTTCACTGGGATGTTACTCTTTAAAATGGTCCTGATATGTACCGCTTAGGTACTAATATGTATCTTTGAGGTACCGGCAAATATCTTTGAGGTCCTATGCACCCTTTATGTACAAATGTGTACTTTTTGAAAGGGTACTGCCCCATTGACGGCATTTGTAGCTTTATTCTGAGAGTTTTGGTTTCCTCTTTTTAAGTCTGAGGTGTTTTTAAGAATTATTGCTTTCGCCAGTTTCCCAGAATGCTCTCTTTAACATGCTGTTAAACATAAGGGATCACTTGTAAATCCCAATGATGATATTGGCATCTGGGCTTGATTTATAGTTAATGGAATGAATTGGAATGTAAGCTTAGTCTTATGGCAAAGGATTAGATGGGTTATAATCATCAAGCTTTTGTAGCTCAGATGTGAACGGAATTCACAAAACATTTATGCCAAGCTTGTGAATTCATAATCATATTGCTATTGTTAGCATGATTAAAAAAGCGTAAATGTCCAGTGTTTTCAGAGATGAGTCATATTGATCCATTATTGATCTGTGATCAAAACCGACTAAACATTGAATAGATTAAAAATTAATTCACTATCCAAATAAATCAGAATTTGATTGTAACTTTTGCTGCATCTTAGGTTAATTGTTTAAAGTTTGTGTGTGGTGGATCAGATGCTACACTATGGCCTTCTGCCAATGCTGGTCTCATTTGATGAGTAGATTTTGGTCAGCTGACCAAACCCCCCCCCCCACCAGTCTTGTGTTGTTGTTAATTTACTCTAATGGAAGGGATTGTGCCTTCTCAGCTGAATGTCATTAAAGCCCCTTGAGATCACAGACACAGAGGATTAAACAGAGCAAAGGCTTACCACCAAACATATTGTATGAGTGCAATTCTTTTCACTTTAACAACCTCTTTCATAAACATTGTACTGCTTTGTTTTTGTTTCTGTTCTTACAGTGTTGTGTATTTGTGGTACAAATTTGAATAATTTAAAAACGGTAAATAAAAGTAAATAAAATAAGTAATCAAAATCTTGAAAAAACAGGCTGGATTCTCTGCAGCCAAATGCTGGGGCCGTGTCCACTGTCAGCGCTCTAACCACGGCCACTAGCAGGAATATTGCCTGCTGTGGCTAGAAGGGATACAGCTACAGTCAATCTCTGTATCTATGTCTATGTCTTACGCCGATTATGCTTCATAAACTGATAACATGTGGGGTCATGTAAACGTGTTAAACTGTTTTCTTTAATCGGGGAAAACTCATAAACAGCGTAAGCGAAACCGATCGGCACATGTAGTTTTTTGCTCATTACGCCGATTTCGCGTGGCATGTAAACACGTTAACCGGATTTCTCATGGTTTTGTCCATGTGCGCATGTCTCCGCGTATGAAAGATAAACGTCACACGCGGAAGTAAGCGCAAGGTAACGCATAAAAGTCTCCGCTCGACTAAAGCAGTTGGAAGAGAAACTGTTAAAATAAAAGCTCATGTTACATTTACAGGTTCTGCAGACACGAGAAGAGATACAACAATACAGCTTAAGACAGATATGCCGTCGGCTTTTGGATCGACTATTATGTACTATAGGTGGTGACGTCACTGCCTGCGAGAAACCTGATCATTCTTCAAGTCCCATGTAAACGCAGTTGACTGCATAGCCGGCTTATTGATTTGCATGTAAACGCATGAAAACAGTTTTCTATAATAAGCAGATTTTTAATAGTTATCCGCTTATTCTGTGCATGTAAACGCACTCATTGAGTGCGTTTACATGCACAGTCTTATGCCGATTATGCTTAATAAACTGATAACATGTGGGGTCATGTAAACGCGTTAAACTGTTTTCTTTAATCGGGGAAAACTCATAAACAGCGTAAGCAAAACCGATCGGCACATGTAGTTTTTTGCTCATTACGTCGATTTCGCGTGGCATGTAAACACCTTAACCGGATTTCTCATGGTTTTGTCCATGTGCGCATGTCTCCAAGTATGAAAGATAAACGTCACACGCGGAAGTAAGCGCAAAGTAATGCATTAAAGTCTCCGCTCAACAAAAACAGTTGGCAGAGAAACTGTTAAAATAGAAGCTTATGTTACATTTACAGGTTCTGCACACACAAGAAGAGATACAACAGTACAGCTTAAGACAGATATGCCGTTGACTTTTTGAACGACTATTGTGTACTATAGGTGGTGACGTCACTTATTATAGAAAACTGTTTTCATGCGTTTACATGCAAATCAATAAACCGGTTATGCAGACAACTGCGTTTACATGGGACTTGGAGAATTATCAGTTTTCTCTTGCAGGCAGTGACGTCACCACCTATAAAGCCAACGGCCGGTTAAGGTGTTTACATGCCACGCGAAATCGGCGTAATGAGCAAAAAACTACCTGTGCTGATCGGTTTTTGCTTACGCCGTTTATGAGCTTTCCCCGATTAAAGAAAACAGTTTTACACGTTTACATGACACCACGTGTTATCAGTTTATTAAGCATAATCAACGTAAGAGTGTGCATGTAAACGCACTCACTATCTCGCTGGATGAGCACTGTTTTCATCCTAGTCCGACCCCCAAACCTAACACTTAACCCAACATTTGATGGGATTAAGGCAGTAGCTGTATTTTTTTCTATTCAGAACCTGTGTTTTTTATCCTAATCCTACTCCCTACTCCAAAAACGAATGGTGCATTCACACCAGACGCGGAAGAGGCGTGAAGTGCGAGTAATTTACATGTTAAATATATATTGTTATCCGATCTACAAAAACACATCTTAACTCTTTCCCGGCCATTGACGAGTTATCTCGTCAATCTGCTATACCGCTATTATCCACCAGGTGGCGCTCTTCCGCAACTTATAAAAACCGGAAGTATTGCTCTAGGGAAAACAGCTTTATGTCTGTGTATGTTTTAAAGATCGTTCTGCATCTGATCTCTATCAAAAGTCCGTCACAACAATGGAATTATCTCAGCTTTTTTGCTCAAAATTTTGTGTTTTTGATGAAACCTACACATATTTGAGAGGTGATTAAAACAGAACACATGAAGGTAGGGTGAAATTGATTTTTTTTTTGAAAGCAGAGGGTCTGTTCTTTTATTTATAGCTGTATCTCCTCTAGCCAGAACCAAAATTGCCGTCTCTTTTAACTTTTAAATACTGCTGCAACCCAAATAGATGTTCACAATTGTTTTGGGGCAGGGCCATGGTCGGTGGCTCCAGTGCGTCATCAAGCCACAATTTTAGCCCCGCCCAAATAATCCTGAACACAGAAATTTCGAAAAAACGTTTAAAGAGAAACTATTTTTTTACTATGTTTTTAACTCAATTTATACAAATGAATACATAAATGCGTGAACTTAATCTTTGTACAGCGCATCATGAATGTGTTAGCATTTAGCCTAGCACAGTAATCTTGACAGAAGTTCGACAGGAGTAGTCAGGAGTGATGATGTTACTGCGCGCCGAGGTCGAAGTGCTGCAAACTTCCGCCATACAATATAGTTCTGATTTTTTATCAGCTAAAAATCTTTTATTTTGTGCCATCATTACTCTTGTAAGTACTCATGTCACAGTCTTTAAATAGGGAAAACATGGAAGTGTTTGGTCGCTTCTAAATTCATCCCTGTTTGGATCCTAAGGAATGAATGGCAGTGTTTCCCATACATAGGCTCTACTTGGGCGCTGCGCCCAGGTAAATTGTGACCCGCCCAGGAAAAAAAAATCACTTTACGAATTTCTGTATTTTCTGAACTCGACTGGATGACCCGTGTTGTGTTGAGAGATGGAAAGAGAGAGAGAGAGGTGTTGAGAGAGAGAGAGCAAGAGAGAGGTGGGGGTCGGGCGACCGTGAAGATGATGTACGCGTCATAAACTCATCATCCGCGGCAAACTGGATCAACTGCTGCACATACGGAGCAGCCAGGGAACTACACTGCAACCAAAATGGTCGCATATGCTTATAGCATCCAAGTTGGCTTCATTTTGCGTGCAAGCACGTTGTGTCTCTCCCGTTGAGTGTCCGTTCACGTGCTCTCTGTTTCTCAATGAATTTGGGTGCGCCGCGAAGCAACCTCGGTGTCACATTGTATCCTTTCATGTTTCTGAACTTGAGCAGAGTTTTACCATTAGAGGTCTTTCTTCACTGAGGACGCGGGACCCGTACGGTTCCGGGTTTATATTTTAAATGGTCAGTCGGGTCCGGGTCGGTCCTAGTTCATTACTTCGGGTCCCAAGTCTGATTAATATTGTGTGTAAAACCTGAGTCCATCGGAGAACGGCGCTAAAGCTCGAGTGCTGTTTCAGACCACGCGCCGCTTCATTTTCTTTATCCCATTTTTTTATAATCTTATTATTATTAGACCATATCTTTACTAAAATCTAAACAGTTTGCACAGAGATTGTAGCAAAAAGCAGTGCTAATACTGAACGAGCAAAGCTCTAGCTGACTCAGGATATAAAAAACGCAAAGCTGTAATGTAAAGCCTGTCATCGGGACAGCAAGTAGACTTTTAAATCTGAAATAATGAGTGGATTAAGCTTTTTTTAATCGGCAAAAGAGAAATAGAAAGCAGAAGCAGTAAAAGTGCCTATCTAATAGAAATTATTACCATTATAACATCAGTCACATTTATAATCTATAGACCTGCACTGTCTATTAATAGGCTATATACATAGTATTGTATATATTGCGTTTGAAAAGGGGTCATCAAATTACTTCATATATCAGTGCAAAAACATCAAGTGTTTTCGTGGTGCTTTGACAAACAGTGTCAGCTTTGTTTATGTCAAAGAAAGTTTGGGGTGGTTAGATTAATGAACTATAATGTGAAATTAATATTAATGTTTAATAAATCAAAGTATTGTGTTGTGTCACACATTATTAGTTCTTTGTCACATGTATAGTATACCATTTTTTGTCGGTGGATAATGATTGCCCTTTTCACCAGCTACCACCACAAGTAAATTTCAGATCTATGGGAAACACTGAATGGTGCTAGGCTAATTGCTAAGACAGTCACGACGTGCTGTACAAAGATTAAGTGCACACATTGAAAAAAGATAGGTATGTATTCATTTATCTAAATTGAGGTAAGACCATAGTAAAATATTAAAAAACGGTGGTGTTTTCCTTTAACGGTGTAACTTCACAATTTAGTACACACTTCACAGTCTTTGTAACGTGTTTTAGCAATACATTTCTAACATTAATAATGTGTTAGAAACAATTCTCTGAAATGACTTTACTCTTTAATATTAATTTATTAATATTTTATTAATATAAAATACATTAAACAAATCTGGCAATGTCCTCCACTAATCCATTTGCTACATTCACCTTGAATTTTCTGTTTGTAAACGCTGTCTCATATCTTGTTTATTGGAACCGTCGTCTATTAGCCTTCACTTTAATCCCTCGTGCTGTTTGTCGTGTAGGTGTGTAGCTGCGGTCAGTGCTGATCTTGTTTATGCTGTATTTGTATGTGTGAGCTCCTGCCGAGACACCATATGCTGCTGAGACTGTAGCATCTCCTCATCCGGCCGAGAAAAACACTCACGCGCCATGCTCATTTCATACGACTGAGAAATCGTGCTCGTGTTGAATGGGATCTTGAATAAAACTCGTATTCGGTCAAATCCCTCAGGAGGTTTTTTTCACCTTTTTTCTACCGTTTCAACCTGCCCAGTGAGTCCTAGGCAATTTGTCTTGTTCAAGGACCTTCTAGGTTGTTCGTTTCATGCACGAACGCACATTTCTCTTCATGCAACACTAGTTTTCAAACATCAAGCTCATTTTTTTCTAGGGAACAAGCTAAAAGGATTTCTTTCAATTCATTTATTTTACACAAAACTAAAAAATCTTTCAAAACTATTTTCAAATATCACTGTAATATAATAAAAAAAACCATTAAATTGCCTGTTTAAGAGAACGACCTCTTTGCCCTTTCTATTAAAGCTAATTTACGTGTGTGAAGCCTCCCCCACCCCTCTGGTTTTAAGGGTCGATATGCAGCTAATGGCCTGTAGAGGGCAGAGTTTTACTATTCAAACACACAACATGAAGAGTAAAGACCTCACTAGTGTGGGTCTGCAGGGTGACGGTTCTCTAGGGGTTGCTGGCTCATAAATAACATCAATGCTGCATCCGAAACCGCAAACTTTCCTACTATATAGTATGCCAGAAACAGCATGTGACAAAAGAATATGTTCAAATTCACAGTACTCATAAAAGAGCATACAACAGTACCTGCATGACCTACATCTTCTGGCTAGATTCTGAAGTGTGCATGCGATGGACACTTTACTGTAAGGCCATGGGAGAGGATTTGTGAATGAAGATAGGTAGGTCACACAATGAAAAAAGATATCAAGGTTATAATTTCACAGATTTTTTTTATAATGTGTAGCAGAATTTTATGTAGAAAACAGTAAATCACCAAAAAATTACTTTAGCTGGGTTTTCACAGACTGCATGGGTCATATATTTTGTTATCGCACAGCTCGTTGGAATACTTGATTCTGATTGGCCAGTCGCAACATTTGCAGGTTTGTTATTTCCATATAACAACCGCCAGGGCTCCAGACTGCCACCAAATTTTGAGTGTGTGCCACTGAATTTTACATCCAGTCGCACATGTGTGACCAGTAAATTTGACCTTTTTTTGTGAAGTGACACTGAATTTAAAACAGCACATTGTAGTTTCTGCATCTATCATCAAATTATTTATTAGTAATACAGTGTATTACTTAATAGAAATGTGAATATTTGGTTAGCATGTTGATTTATGGAATGTGCCCCTAATTTTTTTGGTTGCGCCCCTAATATTTTCAGTTGGGGGCCACTGTGCTCCTAGTGAAAAAAGTTAGTCTGGAGACCTGACCTCTCAAAACTAATAACATACTGTAACCCGGATGCTGCAAATCATTATGACAGATACAGTTTAATATTAAACAAAATTAAATAAAAAATATGTCTTTTAATAACATATATGATATTATTAGGGCTGTCAAAAGATTAATCGCGATTAATTGCATACAAAATAAAAGTTTCTTTTTACATAATATATGTGTGTGTGTACTATGTGTAAATATGTTGTAGGCTATACATTCATATATGTATTTAAGAAACATTTACATACATACATATTTACATGTGTACATACCTTTAAATATACATAAATTAAAAAATTTACATGTATGTGTGTATTTATATATAAATAATGATTATACCAGATTATATTATGCAAACGCAAACTTTTATTTTGTATGCGATTAATTGCAATGAATCTTTTGACAGCCCTAGATATTATATTTATATAAAAATGGGGTTTCCTTGCGGCGGAAGGTCTGCATTCATTAAAAATTAGCAAATAAAATATTTCAATGTAATATTAATATTTAATGTTCCTCACCTTACTTATGTAAATAGCCGTGTAGCTTTGCGTCGGGTCCTGATCACACTGTCAGGGATAACAACCGGCTACCTATACATTAACTAGGGATGGGACAATTACCGGTTTCACGATTAACCACGATAAAATGTCCTGATGGTTAGTATATCGTTTAAAAATTCATTATCATCACATCCGTGTTTGATTTACCATGATTTTGAAAACTCGCAGTAAATCCTGTTGAGCCAGGATTAATGGCATTTAAAGGATAATGTATTATTCACGGTAAACTTATTAGACAGATTTATATATATATTTTTTACCACATAAATAATTTCAGGGATATTAAATATTAAATTGTTCAAATGTTTTCAGTTTGTGTTCTTTTTGAACATTTCCATTTCATTTTAACAAAACCATGATAATATTGATATCTGTGATAACTTTGGTCACTATAATCATGATATGAAATGTTCATACCATCCCATCTTTAAAACATTAACCCTTACATAGAGGCTGTATTTTGCACCAAACCTATATTGTGTGCATGAACACTTTTCATTGTGTGTCTTTTTCTGGTCAACGGGCTTTTACGTTTGTATTGTTTAACATTCCATTAGCCAACGGTTGTGAATTTGTGTTTTCGTAGACATTTGCATAAATGTTTAAGTGGCAAGTGCTCAATTAAACACTAATTGAAAAATAATTCACAGTCAGTTTATTGTTATCTCTGTCCTGAGCTGAGCATAAATATAGTGTACGCGGCAGCCGCATTGCAGAATCTATAACCGAGTATTTCTCAAGAAACGCTTAGTAGACACAGGCAATAAATACTTTTTAATATCTCAATGTTTCTCAGAAAGCAGTGAGATAAGATGCACATAGAGAGACACTATTTGGCTAAATCGGCTTCTTCACAGAGTTTTCTCTTAGGAAACTTTAATCGTACGCATCTCCTTCAGATATTCTTGCAATTTTGAGTTGCATTGCATAGCTTTCAATCCATATTTGTTTATTATGATGTCATACATTCTAATAAAATGCTGGGTTGTTATAACACATTGTTGGGTCAAATAGAAACATTTTCTGGGTTTATTCAATTCACCGATCTGTGTGTAATATTAATAATATACATGTACATTAATATTTTACTGCATGCTTTTCTTCATCTTCCTCTATTTCTTGATGCCATCAACTGTGTCTTTCCACCATATACAGTATTTTATTGTGACATCACAGACTATCACGGATGAACATAATTCACATTTGTGTTTGAGGGAAACTTAAAATGATGGATGACGTGTTCAAAGAATTCACTCTGGGTTGGTCAGATCCGAAGTATACCAAAAATGTATTTCGCTATATGGTATAAAGTATTTTCCCACTGTGTAAGCACTTGATTTTGTAATTTGTGAGTGAGTACAATGACAGGAACGGTTTTCTTGAAATGGGATGCGGTCAGAAAGAGACGTTTTTAATGCACCTGTCACTCTTTGAAGAATGACTCACTGTGTTTATCACTGCCCTCTGGTGACTAATGTAGCCCACCCTCATGCACACAAATACACACACACACATACACTGTATGTAGTTTCTCTTTAATTTGTTTTTCCATATGGATACTGTAAAGTAGAGCTTAAACCTATGGAAAACACAGGTGGGAATTGATTTGCGAAAGATTTATTACATTGTTGTTGCTGTTTTGCGCAGTGCGGTAGATTATCTCCCAACTGATTTCTCTTCCCTCGCCCCCAATGTTTTTACCCCCAACAGCCCCCATATACATCCACCAATAGGAGCAGTTTGCTCCGCCTTCTTCGTATTTGTTAATTGTTTATTCTTTGGCACTCAAAACCAAGCATCAATTGCATCAAATACATTTTTACACTAAAATCCTTTTTATATTATTAACTTTAGTGTGGATGAATGTGTTGACAATGATTAATCATTTACTCCCACATGCATGTATGAAGTTGTGTTGACTTACAAAAAGGAAGCCAGCTTGTTCGCTCTGTATCCTTCCATGGCAACTTTTTACCCAGCATCCATTGTTTCTCATCTCCCCATCATTTATCAATAGCCATTGTGTTTACCATGATATCCCGCGCTGTCAAAGCCAAAGTGAATTGCACGCTATCTCACAGTGGATTACTGTTGGTTGGGGGACACGATCTGAACAATGTCCATTCAAATGGTTTGGCCTTAAGCTTATGAGATTAATTAAAAGTGGTTAATTAATCCGTCACCCTTTTAGGCCGATGAATTTGTGAGGAGTCTTTGCTGAAACGCTAAAATCTGTAGCTTACAATTAAAATCAATACTAAGCCTGTTTAAATTGTGTTTTATTTTATATTTAAAAACTAAGCACCACATTTTATACAACATTTATCGCGTCGTCCTGGAATACTCGATTCTGATTGGTCATCGAGGCATTTTGCAGTCTGATATTTTAGTATATTAACTCGTTCCCTGCCAGCCATTTTGTGAAAAGTTTCCCGCCAGCATTTTTTGTGATTTTCACAAAAGTTTAACAAAATGCCCTCCAGAAAAATTATAAAAATATATAAACATACAGATATATCAAATGAAAAAACGTTTTATCCTGTTTATATATTTTTTCTCTGCTTATTAACTCTTAAATATGGGTATTTTTCTTTACACATACATTTTTTTTAGCAAAAAGCTGAAATAATTTCATTTTTGTTAAGGAATTTTGTTAGAGATCAGATTCAGAATGATTATCAAAACATACAGGGTGTTTAAAATTAGCAAATAGCATTTTGGCTTCATTTTTTTTATCTATTGGATAATCGTGGTATTGCAGATTAACATAAAAATTCATCAGGAACACGCTTTTTTAATGCAAATGTTTTCTCTTAATTGACGAGATAACTCGTCATTGGCAGGGAAAGAGTAAAAGGGATAGTTTACTCATAAATTAAAATTCTGCCATCACCCACAAACCACCCAGTATGAGTTTCTTATTTTTTTATTCATATTTTTTATGAATGATGGTTGGCACTATGGAAGTCAATGGGAACTATAAACTGTGTGCATCTGATTTTTGTGTTTGACAGAATTAAGAAACTCATACAGGTTATAAACAACATGACAAAATGTAATTTTTTGGTAAACTTTACCTTTAAAGGTGCAGTGTGTAGATTTTAGCGGCATCTAGCAGTGAGATTGTGAATTGCAACCAATGGCTCGGTCCACCATTCACTGAAATGCATAGATACGCTACAGTAGTCGCCACAGGACAGACATGTTGTTGTCTAAGACAAAATACAGTAGTGAAAAAACGCAGAGTAGTTTGTCCATTTAAGGCTACTGTAGAAAAATGGCTGCACAAAATGGTGACTTCCATGTAAGTGGCCCGCAGTGTATGTAGATAAAATGGCTCATTCTAAGGTAACAAAAACAATACAGTTTATTATGTAAGGTCTTTACACACCACTGATAATATAGTTATGTATATTATATTACATTTCTGTCATTAGATCCTTCTAAAAGTTACACACTGCACCTTTAACTGCAAATCTATATTGTCCATACAGGTCTTTCCTACATAGCTGTGCAAGTTTCAAATTGTTTATCATCCTGCGGCGTCTTTTTTCAGTTTAAAAGTTCATTAACATTCATAATAAATATGCAAGAAAATTAAATAAAAGTTAAAACGCTTCCTTACAATGTGCAGTGCGAGTTAATAATGACATTAAGTTGTCTGTCTACCTTTGATGCAACATAATATAAGCCAATAATAACAACATATTTAATCTTTAACATATAATGCACAGTTATGTGAAACAGGATTTTGGACCAATGAGATTGCATGGTGGGTGGAGCAACTCAAAGCTTTTCTATGCTTTAAAATTAGTCGTGAATTTTTTTTATTTAAAACACGTCAGGCATTACCATGCCATCTTTTTTTAGTTCATACTGTAATACGTTTTCATTTATTTCTGTTTCTTGGATAGCAAAACCTCCAAATCACTTTTTCTTCTGCAATTTCCCAGTTTTGATGATGAAAGGAAGGCTTATTTGAGAGGTGGTGAGCGAAAGCTTGTTTTCATCATTTTGAAATGTTACAAAAAAGGTTGTTTGTTGACCCAAGCAAACCTCTGCTTTAAAAACAAGACCCACGATGTAATCATTGTATTTGAGTGTTGTTCCACTTGTAAAAAATGTAAGTTCCTCCACCCGTTCCTGTCTGAAGAACAGTATCGGTTTAGCCGCATACCTGCATTTGATTGGACATTGTGAAAATGCTACTGAATTAGAAACTCCATCTTACCAACAATCAATACGACAGAAGAATCGTCCAGCTTTTATTTCCCGTCGATCGTTTGTGTGTTAGATAAACCCGGAAACAAGCTGTTAGAAATAAGATCCCTGACTCTTGCTATTACTAGTTGAAATGGGTCTAAAAATAATAATAATGACAAAATCATTCCCCTTTGAGCTATAGACAGGCCAGTAAGCACAAAATGAGTCTTCTTCCAGATCAATTGCTTAATTGCTTTACAAAGTAGCTGCCGTATAAGAGCTGATGGGACAAAATTCTGTCTAGTAAGACCTCCCTGTCCAATAGTGGTGAAAACAGAAATCGAAAGGGGAAAAAATCAGATGCATAAACTTCATTAGCTACTCTGTGCTTTGACTAGACATATCTAAAATATTGACGTTTTCATGAGTCCTCCTAATAAATGGGTTTTCCCTTTCGAACCTTTTAAAGTCCAGAAATTTACTCTGGCCTACAACCGGATATTAATGACCCACTGAAGTGCATTGAAATGTTCAGCTTTGTTTGATCTGGCATTGCCGTAATTTCCACTAAAACAGGATGCCATATAAAATAGCCAGTTTTTAGGATTTAGTTTACCTCACAGCTTAGAATCTGGTGAAATGTTGAAGTGCAGAATGATGTTATAAATAATAAAAAAATAAACCAGTATAAATATGAAGTAGTGTACATATAATGGTAAATATAATAACCAGCAGGGGCGGCCGGTGACTTCTTTTTTCGAGGGCGCACGATGCGAAGTTCGTCACAACATGTATGTAGCCCGTCATGTGTGTTGTTCGTAATTTTAAAATATGTGTTTGGCACGTAGAGTGAACCTATGTGCATCAGGTGTCTTGTCAAAATAAGTGCCTGCTGCAGACTAGGGATGCACCGATACCACTTTTTTGGAATACGAGTACGAGTACGAGTACTTGCATTTCAGTACTTGCCGATACCGAGTACTTAATAAAAAAACATGATTTAAATTTACAGGTAACAGCTTTAGTCATATAATTTAACAAAAAAACAAAGGACTAGTTTTCCAGTTTGTTGTAAACTCAGCCTCTTTGGACAACACAAGAGGCATTAACCCCTTACACGCCGCTCAAACATAGACATTTCTCAGACTGTGGTATCGATTCCAGGTATCGGGGGACTTTTAACGAGTATGAGTACTTTAGAAAAGTGGTATCAAGGCCGATACCAGTATCGGTGCATCCCTACTGCAGACACGTCTAAAGGGTTTATGATAAAAAAGACGCTCGCGTTTGCCAGATCCTCGCATAATCTCATGCATAATCAGAGTTTACTGTAAGGGGAGTGTCTTGTGTGTATTTTGTGAATGTGAGCGTCTCTTTTATAATAAACGATTTTGACGCGTGTGCAGCAGGCACTAATTTTGACAAAACATGTGATGCACATGGTTCACTTCACATGACGCAACAAAGACGTATTTTGAAAACAGGAGCAACTCACATGACACTCCGAACACATATTTTGAATTTGCGCCCCTCGGAAGAGCAGTCACCAGCCGCCACTGATAACCAGTATATATATACACTAGCTGCGTTTACATGGACATTTGTAATCCGTTTAAATGATCAATCTGAATAAAAATGCTCCATATAAACACCTCAATCGGACTAAAAGGTGCCAATCTGATTAAAAATCTAATCCGCTTGTTAGGGGTGGTTTATACCGTTTGTAATCCGCTCAAAATGACATGTATACACTTGATCGGATGGATAACTGAAACTGGGATGCTCTGCGCATGTGCCATCTTTTCTTTTTTTATTGGCGGTTGGCAAACCCACTGAAAGGTGCATTTCCGCCACCTACAGGACGGGAGTGTGGAGCATATGCACACGTGCAATGACGTAGAATTGCCGTAATGACATGTGACGCAAATAACTCGAGTTTGTTTTGTTGAAGGAAGTCACAAGAAGTGATTGTCTTCCAATTCCCCATAAAGTGATACAAGACAGCGTTGTCCGGTCAGTCCATGATTTATTCTCTGATCCACAAACGCGTGTGTTTGGACTCGCTCTCGCGAACGGTCTCTGCAGCACTGCGTGAAGTAAAATACTCTTTTTGGTATTATATTAAATATTAAATATTTTGTTTTGCTGCTGCTTTATAATCAGTGAGGCACAAAGCAAGTCTTGAAGCAGCGTGAAACTATATTTGCGCAATATGCGCATGTCAAATGATCAAATCTGATGTAAATCTTGTGTCATATAAACACGCACATCAATCTGATCACATTTTTAATTGTTCATGTAAACGCTGTGATAGGATTTATCGGAAGGACTTTAATCCGATGGAGGCAAAATGTGTCCATGTAAACGTAGCTACTGTCAAAAAAATTGTCAAAACGGTCTAAAGCTGTCACTGGGACAATACCCTTTAAAAAGCTCTTAATATGTACCATTTAAGTACTGATAATGTATACATTTGGTACCAATATGTACAGTACCTTTGTGGTACTACTAATATGCACTCTTTAGTACCAGTATGTACCTCTAATATGAAGTCTTTGGGTGCAAAGGTATACTTTTTGAAAGGGTACCACCCCAGTGACAGCTATATAAATTTAGCTTCCTTCTATGATGCCTCATTTTGGACAAACTGTAATGGGGCATTCACACCAAATGCAAATTAAACGATTTGCGCTAGTAGATTACATAAAGTCAATGCAAAGATGCTAATAGACGCGAACTGGCACGGGGCATATTCAACTCAAGAGAAACATTTGCATAACACTAATGCCGAGTTCAGACTGCACGATTTTAGCCCTGATTTTGACTCGCCGACAGGTTTTGAGAAATTGCCGACAAATGGCCGAAATCACAGGCAAATCGATGCTCGTGCACGCGAGTGACAATCACACAGTATGAATTATAAAAGAAGCGTTCTGAGAGAATCGCCGACGAGTCGCCGACACCCGTGAGATATTTGGCATGCTAAATATCTGGACCGGTCGGCGATTCAAAATCATTCCGTGTGAAATGTGTTTTGACTGACAATAACATCGGCGATGACCTACATCCAATGAGAGAGCAACATGCAGGGCAGCTGGAACTTCGGGGAGGAGTCTCTCCAAACATTTCCTCATTCATAATTTTTATTTCTTCTTCTTTCTGCTGCAAATGAGCGCACATGCAATTTGTATGGTAAACTTCTTGCGGGTGACCATTTTTAATAATAATCCCAGTCTCACGTGAGAACTCCGGTCTTGCACGCGTGACCTCGCGCTGTTTCCTTCGCGTCACTTCTCGCGTGCATTTGGTTGTGAGACGTAGTTTGCAGACCGGGAAAAAGTTATCGGCGATTCTTCTTACGGTAAAGTCATGCAGTATGAAAACCCCTGTCGCCAATCCATCATGCAGTCTGAAACAGCAGCGACTGAACCCTTCCCCAGATAATCACGCAGTGTGAAACCACAGGTGACCCGACTAGTTTGAAAATCATACAGTCTGAACTCGGCATAAGTTAATTCCCGTAAGCAAATCTAGACCAAGAAATGTGATGGTTTGGGTTTGGTGTGTACGCAGCATAACACAGCACCATAGCATGTGTCCTGTACAGAGAAGGCAATCCCACAATGCATTGCAATCAGTGAAAATATTTTTCTAAAATGGTGGATGGGTCTATATACTTATATTTTATTCAGTACTACAAAGTATAAATAAAAACAGTTCTAAGTTAACAAATGTACTATTTTACCCCATTTTGTTGTCCGTAATTTTTGTGCACATATGAGCTAAGCCACAAACTAATATCAAACTTTATTTTGGTTCAAATGTTTCATTAGAAGGCAATTGACTCTAGGTTTTGTAACCAATCTCATAACTTGGTCATAGTTAGCGCTCCATCCGAGTTTGCATACAGTAATTCTGCTGTGCATGACACGTTGGCAGCATTTGCATGTCTTGTATCCATTTCATCCATGAAACCTCCTGGAATAACTGCACATAATCACATGGCATTAGACGGCATTTTGTAATGCATTAGTTAATGGAAATACCAAGTGTCTCTGGCAGCCGATGAGACCCCCATTTTATCTGATGAATCACACTGTGCTTGGCTTATGGATTTCTGTTTGCCCATGTTGATGAGCGCAAGTGGGAAAAGAAATCAAATACACTGGGAAATGTCATTTTTCTAATCAGCATAAACAACAAAGTATTAGATTTTTTTTACTAGAAAACAAGTCTGTTGGTAGATTAAGTGACAGATTTTCACTGAACAATATCATCATCTAGACACTTAAAGCTGACCGTATAGCAGATATTTTTAGTATAGTAGTCTGTGTATATCACTTATAAACCTTTGTAAAGTGCTGTAACTGAGGAGATAATTCACACTACAGGACACAAAGAGACTTGATTTCAGCTTGTGTGCCGCTTCCTTTGTGTAAGTACAGCATTTTGCACCCCTATACTGGTTTATTGTGTCGGTATGACCTTGTCCCGCCCTTAGAAAAGTCAAGCCCACCCCTCCCGTCCTGATCTCTCCATTCTCTAGTGTATGAGATCCCCTTCTCTCAGCAGTTTGCGGGACCCCTGTCCCCATGTTGCTCACAGGGGAGATACAGACTTGTTAGTGGCTAAGGTAAGAGATGCCAAAGGTCATCATGGAATTGCAAATGATGCAATTTCCTATTTTATGCTGAAAGTATTTACATTAATGAATGTTTAAATACACAATTTTGTTAATGCATGTTTAACCAACAAGCCTTATTTACCTATTTGAAAAGCACTTAGACTTGGCATCAATGATATCTTTTCTTGCGAAATTAGACTTATGAGGTGTCATGAAACATTTTGATAAAAAAAGTAAATGCTAAATAAGCATACAGTTATAAACATCTCTTCATGTACTATTTTGCACATGATTTCAAATGACATCATACAAACAAATTTTGTTGTTTTTCCACATTAAGGGGAACATTTTCATTACCGCAACGTGTCCATGACTGGATTTGGGTTCTTTGAAATGGAAATATTTATAATTAAAAAATCTAAAAAATAAAAAGCTTCAGTGCATGTTATACTATAAACATTTACAGTAAAGAAACATGTGGTATTTGGTGATCATTGGTAAATGTAGAGACAAAAATAAGGAATATAAATGTGTCCAATACCAATTTTCTCATACATAATTGACTGTGACACTCAAGATGGCTACCAGGTAAGCTGCTCTTAATTTTATCTCTCCAGATAAAAGATAAAAAAAAATGTGTCATAGTACTTAGACAACTTTTTAGTTCTCATTACCGAAACATGAGTTTGTAAATGCATATATTTAATGTAATGTCATGTTGCGGTAATGATAATTTTTGATAATGATAATATCTAAAAAATGCAAATAATTCTATAGGAAATGTATTTTTAAATCCTCTAAAAATAATGGTTATAGTAAGTTCAGACCTTAATCTTATATGTGCAAAAAAATTTGCTTCAAGGGCTTTTTAAAAATTCGGATGCTGGACACCTTCTAAATTTGGATTTCGTGAGAATCACCCATACATGAAATACAGGCTGAAGTCTCATAATCTAATTATTACGTTTTTCATATTTAATATTAAAAATATCAAGGTTATATTTTCACAGAATGCTCTTTACAATATGTAGGATCATTTTATGTTGAAAACCAAAAAAAGTGGTGGCTCACATATATTGAAGTCATATTTGGGCTGGCTTGTTATTTCAGCCGAAGTTTGTCTCAAATGTACTTCTTAGACATCTCTACTCATAACTCATGAGAGCTAGCACCCGTCACAGCCTTCAGGAGATGCTTTGGATGGTAGGTTAGGTAATGACTGCTCCTCTCATTCTCCTGATTACCTCAGTGTCCTTCAAAATCTCACAGCTGTTCACTCCTGTATGTTCTGCCTGCGGTCTCTTGCTGTTTCTCCTCGCAGCCTGCGCTGCAGATGGAGGATGTTTATTATGGGCTACGTCACCTTTTCTTTGTGCATGGAGCTACTGATGATGTCATGTCAACAAGATCCCAGCCACACTGCAAAATGAGAACTGTTGTCATGATACCAAAATTTCAGCAGTCAATTCTTGGCACAAATTTAGCTACTACAGCAAAAATGGATGCAAATAATGTAAACAGCAGTATCAATTATTTCAGGTTGACACTTCATGGGTACTACTAAATATACTGTAATATTGGTATTATGTCTTTTATTATTCTATACGTTTGACAATGTTAAAATTTCATTGGAAGCAAAACTACCATTATTATTTTACAAATTGTTTTATATTATAAATCCATTATACTGTATCCGTAGGAAAGATAGAGCAGCTAAATTCTGCATTCTGTAGAGCTGCTCAGCTGACCGTTGTGCCACATGGAGACATGGGTGTCAAGGGCAATTTATCTTGCTTCCTTGCATTGTGTTTTTTAGAGATGTGTCAGGCGGCTGACTGGGCATCGCAGTTGCTCAGAGCCCAGCTTGAATGTGTGAGGTCTGTATCTGAAAGAATAAATGCAGAACAGCAGTAAACAGAGAAAAACTGTAGGGGGCGCAGTTTAAAACTGTCCTGTGTATAACTGATGGTATTGATAATATCCTGTTTAAATAGAGGTCGTTAGTTTTCTCAAATAAGGTAATCCAAAGGCTGCAATGCTTGGTTTAATATATATAGTCAAACTGATGGTAAATCTATTACATTATGTAAACTGAAAAGAATCGGCAAAAGTTTACTTACTAATGAAACCCGAAACAGCTAATGGTGTTTATTTTGAGCATTTTTTTTTTCAGCAAAGTAGAAACCTTCATTATGTGTCATCCACAGTTTAAAAACAATTTAAAACATTTATCTTTATTTTTAGACCTTTTAACACAATAAAATGACCGTGCTTAATGTAATTGGCGGTCTTTGCGTCTTCTAGCTTTGCTTCCTGCCTCTATTGCAGATAATATCTAAAGTGGAAGGCAGCACCGTGTGTGTGGAAAGAATAAGAGGAAGTTGTCAATCGAATGCATTCAGTGAGTGAGGTTTTCCTGTGGGACTCAAGTGGTGAAGATTTGCTGTAATATGTTACAGATTTACAATTAGAATTACAAATAGAATTTCCTGAAACCTCGAAGGATCATTTTAAATTAGAATTTTTTAGTGATTTTAATAAAAACGTCAGCATTATTGGAACATTTGGCCTCATATCTGTGTTCATATCCATTTATCCATCCATTCATTCTATCCAATCATTCTTCTGTCTGCCTATTTCTCTGTCTGTCTGTCTGTCTATCTGTCTGATTGTTAATCCATCTTTTAATCTATCCATTATTCTGTCTGTCTGTTTCATCTGTCCATCCATCTATAAATTTGTCATCCTTGATTCCATCTATCTGTCCCCCTCTCTGTTTGTTCATTCTGTCTGTCTATGCTTCATTCCATCTTTTTGTCTGTCTTTTTCATCCATTCATCCCTCAGTCCATTTTGTTCCATCTGTCTGTCTTTCTTGTCTCTCTGTTTGTCCATTCTTCATTTCATAAATCTGACGGTCTATCGGTCTCTCAGTTTGTCGATTTATTTTATTCAATCTATCCATCATTCTGTCTGTCTGTCCGTCTGTTTCATCTGTCCATCCATCTATAAGTTTGTTATCCTTCATTCCATCTATTGTCCCCCTCTCTGTTTGTCCATCCTTCATTCTATCTGTCTGTCTGTCTATCCTTCATTCCATCTTTTTAGCTGTCTGTTTCATCCATTCATCCCTCAGTCCATTTCATTCCATCTTTCTGTCTTTTTTTGTCTCTCTGTTTGTCCATTCTTCATTTCATAAATCTGTCTGTCTACCGGTCTCTCAGTTAGTTATCTATCTATCTATCTGTCTATCTATCTATCTATCTATCTATCTATCTATCTATCTATCTATCTATCTATCTATTTATCTATCTCTATGTCTGTCTGTCTGTCCTTCATTCCATATTTTTGTCTGTCAGTTTTATCCATTAATTCGCCAGTCAGTCTGTCTGTCTATCTACCTGTCTGTCTCTCTGTTTGCGGATCTTTTGTTTCATCTGTCTCTCTATCTGTCTCTAAGTTTGTCTTTCCTTCATTGTATCTGTTTCTCTGTCCGTCTGCCTACTGGTCTTGTCTATCTATCTGTTTCTCTGTCTGGTTGTTCATCCATTTTTCCATCATTCTGTCTCTCTGTCTCTTTCTATCTATCTATCTATCTATCTATCTATCTATCTATCTATCTATCTATCTATCTATCCATCAATCTATCTATCTAACCCCCTCTCTCTGTTTGTCTATTCTTCATTCTATCTGTCTGTCTGTCCATCCTTTATTTCATCTGTCTGACTATATCTCTGTTTGTCTATCCTTTATTCCTTCTGTATGTCTGCCTATCCCTCATTCTGTCTTTTTATCTGTTTTTGTATGTCTGTCTATCTATCTATATATAAAACAACAGATACAGAACAGTTTGCCGATCTTTCATTCCATCTGTCTGTCTATCTTGTCTCTCTGTTTGTCCATCCTTCATTGTATCTGACTGTCTCTCCATACTTCATTTCATATTAATGTCTGTCTTTTTCTCTGTCCATCTGCCTGCCAGTCTTGTCTATCTATCTGTTTCTCTGTCTGGTTGTTCATACATTATTCTATCTATCCATCATTATGTCTGTCTCATCTGTCCATCTATTAGTTATCCATCCTTTTATCTATCTATCTATCTATCTATCTATCTATCTATCTATCTATCTATCTATCTATCTATCTATCTATCTATCTATCCCCATCTCTGTTTATCTATTTTCATTCTACCTGTCTGTCTGTCCATCCTTTATTTCATCCGTCTGTCTATCTGTCTCTCAGTTTGTCAATCCTTAATTGTATCTGACTGTCTGTCCATACTTTATTTCATATTAATGTCTGTCTGTTTCTCTGTCCATCTGCCTGCCGGTCTTGTCTATCTATCTGTTTCTCTGTCTGGTTGTTCATCCATTATTCTATCTATCCATAATTATGTCTGTCTCATCTGTCCATCCTTTTATCTATCTATCTATATATCTATCTATCCCCCTCTCTCTGTCTCTCTCTCTATCCTTCATTCCATCTGTCTGTCTGCCTGTCCTTCATTCTATCTTTTTATATGTTTTACATCTATCTCTCTGTCCATCTGTCTCTCAGTTTGTCCATCCTTCATTCTATCTGTCTGTTCATCTTTTTGTCTTACTGTTTGATCTATTAATTCCCTAGTATATCTATCTATCTATATATCTGTCTGCCTATCTATATTTGTTAATCAAACATCATTGTAATCATTATATTAACAAACACTGTGGTTAACATGTTATTTATTTATGGTTACCAATAAATAGTGTATGGACTGGACTATTCAGTGAAGTATTATTAAGTCATAAATAATTCACAACATTCATTTAATAAAATCACGTCACCTCAATATTAGTTAATATACCATGGTAAAAGTGGAACATCCCAGTTCGGGATGCTGCTGCTGCTCTACTCTATTCCCACCCCTGTAGAGATGCAATGGAAATGTCCAGGCAGCCAGACATGTCACTGTTATGGGAAAGAGAGCAGAGCTCATCTCATCCTACTGCCATTGCAGTGAGTCTGCTGTACAGGGCTAAAGCAAGACATCCGCCCTCGGTTTCTCCACAGGTGTACTAACACACCTATGAAAGGATATTGTCGTACAGGACTATTTCTTATACACTTGAATCGTGCTCGCCGGACGACGTTATATTCTGCGATTTTGCGAAATGTATTCGCTTCATCAGCAATAAAGAGAAGATCGCTGGTGGTACATGGCGAACTTTGCGCTGATGTGACATGTTGCTGTTCATCTTTGTAAGAGATCGTAACGCACTTTAGCCCGACACACGGGCCAGAAGAGAAACACGGATTTTATCGTTGAGGCTTTGATATAAACCTGATTTTTATTCATCTGTTTGAGGCGCAACATTTAGCCTCAACTTGCTTCAGCGTGAGCAGCTAAAGGAACAAAATGTCTGCCCGTGCTGCCTCTAAGGTTTGTATTCATTTAATAGCGTTGTATTATGTGTTAAACACAATGTCAGCTGTTGTTACAAATAAAAGACGAAATATATTTCCAACTGAGGTTAAAAAGAGCGTGATCGATACCTGAGGTCATGAATGCGCGCGCGGCTTAGCTCAAGCTAACGGAGATTCCTCAACTTATGCTAACGGGCTAGCGTTAGCCGTTTGGTTATAGTTTTGTAAATATCCTAGGCTTTGTTTTAATATTTTACACGGTGTTTCCAAATGCAATGTTACAGTTTTGTTAAATTACATTTTAATATAGTCTCTTCCGTTATGGTGTTAGAAATAGGCAATGAATTGCTTAGCTGAAGCGGGTTTCAAAGTCTGTTGTTTTAACGTTTTAAATTCGTAAACGTCAACGTCTCGCAACGTTTTAATTTTTTTTTTAAAGTTTTTTACTTTTTACAATTGAGTTTATGGTTGTCATCTCAGTTTTTTCAACAGTTGGCTGACAAAGCATTGAAATGAAATTGTTCACGATTTTCTTGATCGTACATGAAATAATTTTTTTTTTAATAATAGCTCTTTAAATATCTTGTTTTCAGAACTGACCACTGTTTTTTTTTTGTATTTGAAATAATTTCACGTGTGTGTGTGTTGACATTCAGAGTTGTATCAAAGCTGAGGAAAGTGTCAACAAAAGACGAGTATGACAGGAATAATAAATATAAACCCTAAAACGTGTCTCTCATACACTAGAGGTGGAAGATGTGGTTGTAATGTTACAGCAATTTGGTAACCGTTCATTTAAAGCCCATACAAACCACAGAAAGGGAAATGTAAATGGATGAGCTGTCACGTTGATACGGTTTCTGTTAGGCGTGGTCTTCACATCGACACCTGTTTATGACGCACTAAGCCCCGCCCTTAACAGGTGAACTTGTAACAGGTGTAACAATGCCAGGAATGTGACTTGCCTACTCGTTCTCAGTGTAATGACTCATGGGTTGCTATGTTGTTTGTGGAGTCTGTTTGGTTAAGTCAAGTGGCATTAACCGGTATTACCAGATCAGCCAACTGAGCATGATTGTCTTGTTCAAGTTTTCGTGCATTTCCATGTTCATTGAGTTTTGAATTTTTGGGGTTATTCATTAATGTTCAATTTTACATGCATTACTGTAAGCCAAGCTTTATTTTAACAGTTTTTACCACACCTGCCAATGGTTTTTGACCGGTATGAGCATTTTAATGGCTGATGCGTTTTGATTTTGTTTCTTGCAATTTCGTGTATACATCAGGAATGCCTAGATTTTTAGTATTGAAAGAAGAAAAGCTTTTATTTCTAAGAATGCTGTATTGTTTCAGCTCATGGTTGGGTAAAATATTGACACATTATTGTGTTTGATTCAACCTATGCTGGGTAGTTTCAACTCAAAATGTTGTATGGGTTCGACTCATATTTGTCAACATTTTATCATATGTTAAGTATTACTTAACAGTGTTTGTTCATATTTACCCAACCACAAACTAAAACAATCTAATATTTTAGTTTGTAGTTACACTTAACAGAGGGAAATTTTTGTCACAAAGCTTTAGTGCATTGATGAAAACATACACTGGCCGCAGGAAAAAACGCCCTGGTGTGCAGTTGTTTATGGACAAAACATACAGATTCCTCTCACTAGGGATGCACCGATACCGATACTGGGATCGGGGATCGGCCTCGATACCACATTTTCTAAAGTACTCGTTAAAAGTCCCCCGATACCTGGAATCGATACCACAGTCTGAGAAATGTCTATGTTTGAGCGGCATGTAAGGGGTTAATGCCTCTTGTGTTGTCCAAAGAGGCAGAGTTTACAACAAACTGGAAAACTAGTCATTTGTTTTTTTGTAAAATTATATGACTAAAGCTGTTACCTGTAAATTTAAATCATGTTTTTTTATTAAGTACTCTGTATCGGTATCAGCAAGTACTGAAATGCAAGTACTCGTACTCGTATTCCAAAAAAGTGGTATCGGTGCATCCCTACCCCTCACAGGTTTTAACTTTGTGCTGGTTGTTTCACTGGTCGAGTCTCAGTAATCCTGTAGGCCTAATAGTTTCATGAGATCAAAGGCAGAACCGCAACACCATTTTCTGTCTAGCATAAATGGGCAATTTTGTGTACGTCTTGGTCCATATCCTTTATTGGTAGTGCTGCCTCACGATTAGTCGCGACATAATATATGTGTGTGTACTGTGTATAAATTATGTTTATTTAAATACACACACACATACATGTATAATTTTAAGAAAAATATATAGTTATATAATAAATATTTATGTGTAATATAGATTATATAAAAATATAAACATGTATATATATACACATGCAAATGTTTCTTAAAGGTATAGCGGAAGATTTTCGTTTTCCGGGTGGATCACCACTGTTATTGGTCGTATAACCGTCGTACGTGCTCGCCTCTACGTTCGCTTTCTGCACATGCGCACTTTCACGTGTATGTGTGTTGTGCTACGGTTTCAACCATTCATTGAAAGTCGCGTTCTCACTGTGTTTTTTTCAAAATGTCTGAGGGTCGCAAGAGAAAAAGTGTCTACGATATGTATGACAAGAAGAGAAAGGACTATAAATAAAGAAACAAGAACAGATGTTTATGGGAGACTATTTCACACGCTGGCGTGAGCTAAAAAGACAGGTTGGGCTTCCCACGCGAAGTTTCTACTGGAAAGGTACATTTTGTCATGCTATTTAGAGAAATCCATTTAAAATCACTGCTAGTAAAAGTTGATGTAAGCTATGATTTGCGATGCTAGCCCTGGCACAAGTCACGAACCGCACAGACACGGTAAACATGCCAACAGAAACTTGTAAAACAGAGCGAAGAGAAGAACTGAGCTCCTGCACGCTCTCTCTCTGTCTCGTGCACGCGTTTAACAGGCGTTCCCTCTCGGGAGCATTTTTTTTTAAATATCGAGGGGCGGTTCTTTTAAATAATTCGGGAAAATCTTCCGCTATACCTTTAATTATATACATGCGTGTGTATTTGTGTATTTATACATAATTATTATACACATTATATTATATTATATTATGTAAACAAAAACTTTTATTCTGCAAACGATTAGTCGCGAATAATCATGAGGCAGCACTATTTATTGGTAAAAAAAACGTCTCCTGGCATTGTTAGGGTAATGTAGTTGGCACATAGCATTCTCGGCACTTACTTGTGTTTTTACCAGTTTTCTGGCTGGAAGCTAGAAAATTTTATAGGTTGCCCTTATTAATAATTCCTGCACTCAGAAAAAAATAGTTTATAAGGAAAATAAATCCACTAATATAAGCCTGTGATTAATTTTTGTTCGTTAAGTACAGTTGTTTGAGCCATTTGCATTCTGAAATGCGTCCAACTTTTCTTTTTAACCAGGGCTACTTAAGTTGCTGAAAGTTTTCAGGTTTTATAGTGTTTTAATAGCCAGTATTACATTTCACCAGACCGTATTAAATTAGCCTTTGCTTTAGTAACCTTATTTGTGTTATCATTATATTTAAAACATTTACCTCAGATACCAAGCAAAGAAAAATGGTACATGATGCAGCAACACCATAGCAATTGTTATATGTAATGCATGGTATTCCAAGGTAGTCAAAAATTGCATCATGCACAATAGTAAATGTATACTGTAAAGTATTTAACTGTTGGTTAGTTAGTGTTTTTGTCCTTTAGTCACAGTGTGAGTTTAGGAGTTGGCATGGTGATTTGCCCCCCCCCCCTCTGTTTAATCTTGTGAAGGAATGTGGGAGCAATCCTTTACAGCAGCGCTGGATACATCCAGCGGCTTGGCTGAGAATATGGAGAGAAAAATGCCTATAGGCTGTATTTTATTACTGTCTGCAGACAGTGGCATCTGCTGCTGTGTCTAAGTACGAAAAATGTAGACGGTGTTTAATGCAAATTTATTTGCAAGTGATAGACACATGTTTTTTTTAGTAGTTGATATTGATATGTAGAGAACATATATGCAAAGTACAATTGAAAGATACATCAGTCAGTGTACTGTTGGTTTCTGCATAACTATGCTTTTACTCGTATTGTAAATTTTTATTGTAATTAAACAATTTTTGGAGATTAAAAGTGATTTTTCATAAAGTTACCAGGGTTTGCTGCTCTGTCTGTGACATTTATTACTGTGTGTCTTCAGTTGTTTCATATAATGATGCATTTGATACATTATGGTGCTGAAGAGATCAAGGTCAGAGATGCAGATCATAGGTCTCTCTCTTTCTCTCTCTCTGTGTCTCTCTCTCTCTCCAATGTCAGGTGACCTGCTTTTGAAACTTGGACATGTATTCTCTGCTGTGGATCACAGGATTATTTTGTGTGTGGGTTTGTGGGTAGGACACTGACCCAGTATATTTGCATTTAAAACTGTTGCATGTGATTATCAGAAATTTTGTATATAACTTTATAGGGGTGGGCCATAAATCACATGCGATTTTCATGTGTATCTCATCATCAGTAAAGACAGCTTCGTGATTAGTAGTAAATCGCCATCACACATCAGCTTTCAGATGGAGCGGCATTTACTACACAGAGCCGTAGTTCACAGAGAAGCTCGGCAAAATCGCATACATTATCAAAGGCGATTTGTCCACAATTATGAACACGGTTCTGTCTAGCTTCTCTGTGATATACAGCTTTGTGTAGTAGGGCTGTGCAAAAAATCGTCTGCGATTCTCATGCATGTTTCATCAGTAAAGTCAGTTCGGTGATGGAGCGACATTTACTACACATATCCTTATTTCACACAGAAGCTAGGAAAATCACGTTTATAATCGAGGAAAATCGACTCTGATAATCTATGTGATTTTGCCCAGCTTCTCGGTGAACTACGGATCTGTATAGTAAATGCCGCTCCATCTGAAAGCAGGTGATGGCGATTTACTACTAATAAAGGAACCGGCTTTACTGATGAAACACGGATGAGAATCGGAGGCGATTTTTTTGCAAAGCCCTACTGTGTAGTAAATGCCGCTCCATTTGAAAGAAGGTGATGACGATTTACTACTAATCACGAAATCTGCTTTACTGATGAGATATGCGTGAGAATCGCATGCGATTTATCAAGCACCCCTTTAACTTTAGCTGTATATCTTAAGCAGGATAATGTAAGCTGGATATCACTGGCACTGCATTTAATTGTGGCATGATGAGTGGTTGTAAACTGCAATAAAATAGAATGACATAATTGTAGCTTGAGTTAAAAATAATGTTATATTAATAAATAATAAGCAGAGTGGTGGTATTAAATTTAAAAGGCTTATGCAGAATGCATTCTTGTATTCCCGGTGTTTTTACATAATCAGCATGTTGCATTAAGATTAAAAAGTTAAAAATAGTTATTGAAAATGTGGTTTACATAAAGACCGATTTTGGTTTGTAAAAGATTGAGCAATTGGCTCATGACAGCAGACTGTGCTGGGTACCATCCCTAGAGCACAATATCATTACATTTTCACTCAGGCCAAGGATGGATATGCTGAGAAATCGCATGTAGAAATTGTGCTGTCAAAACACACAGACACGAACCTATATTGTTAAACTGAATTTATATTGCGACTGTAAGCATGTTTGAAACAAATAACTTGTGTGTAAAATGCGTAATGCCAGTTTACGTTATCTACTGTAATGTACCCAAACTACTCAACATCAGTCAGTTGTTGCATTTACTGTTGAAACGCATGAGAACTTTACTGTCATCTTATCTTGCATATTTCTGCACACAGGTTTCTGTAGCTTTGCTGCAGTTGTTTGATTCTGTTAGCTGTGTGAATGAGTTTTGTGTCATTTTCCTGGATGGCTGCTTTTATGGCATTGACCTTTTTGTGAGTTTGGCCTGTTGAAGTCATTTATGACTGATGCCATTTAAAGCATTGATTCATCTGTTTTATGGTTAGTACTTATATAGTGCCATTATAAGTAAAGATTCTGCAAACATTTGCCTAACACGAGTCTTGCTTTCATATTTCTCCTTGAAACTATTGTTTCATCTTGCGTACTGAAAGCAAGTTTACCTGTGTCATTTTGCACAAGCACAACACAAAGTTACACATTAATAAGGTGTAGCTTGGGGTGTGTTCCACTTTTGCGTTTTGTCATTTTTGTGTCTGTATACCGCTGTTGCATCCTCTCCTTGATTAGTGGTGGGAAGAGGTCAAAGGTCAGTCATGACACCAGGCTTAACAAGGCCTTCTTGTCGGCTGGTGTAGTATTACTCACCGCGACATCATCTGGACTTAAGCCAAATGCTTCAGTGTAAACACTGAAACACACACACAGGCACTGTGAGAGTACAAGGACACGCCCCATACCTTGCATACTTGATCTCACATACCTGATTGCTCTCTTTTGTTTTTGTTGGAGTAAGCTATCAGACTGGTTTCGGGAAAACAAGTTGCGTGGATGTAGCGATACGGACCAAGGTCAGGTGGTTTCTAGTATTACTCTACTTCTTAAAGGGATAGTTTACCCAAAAATGAAAATGATGTCATTATTTACTCCCTCTCATGTTGTTACAAACCTGTATGTCTTTGTTCTGATGACCACAAAAGAAGATATTTTGAGGAATGTTTGAAACCAAACCGATCGTGAGCTTCACTGACTTCCATAGTATTTTTTTTTCCTTACTATGGAAGTCAATGGGGTTTAGATACATTCATAATTGTATATTTCTGGTACATTGTTGATTTTTTTTTTTAAGTTAAAGATGAAAGAAAGTATATTTAAATGTAAATGTTATTTAATAATAATAATAAGTAGTAACAACTTTATGAAAACAATTCAGCCTTCATCTGCTTAATTTTAAAAGGATATTTCACCCAAAAATTACAATTCATTGTCTCACCCTTATGTTGTCCTAAACCTGTCTGAGTTTCTTTATTATGTTGAAGACAAAAAAATATTTTGATAAATGATCAACTGTGTAGCCAAACAGTTAACGGTATTCGTTGGGTTTCTTTGGAAGTCAATGGGCACCATCAACAGTGTGCGTGAGGGTAAATCAATGATGACAAAATTAAATTTTTATTTGAACTCTTCCTTTAAGTTAACATTGCTTGAAGTAATGAAACCATTATAAAACACGGATGGATTTTATTTGCTAATAACAAATAAAAAAACAATAAAACAAAGATTCAAAAACTGAAAATGACCCCATGATTTACCCTCAAGCCATCCAAGATACATATATCCATCATCTTTCAGACGAACACAATTTAGTTATTTTAGAAAATTTCCTAGCTCTTCCAAGCTTTATAACGGTAGAAAACAGGGTCCATGACTTTCAAGCCAAATATATAAATAAAAGTGCATTCTGAGGGTAATCGATGTGATTTCGTTAAAAAAAATCCATATTTAGAATTTTTTATAATCTATAATAACTAGCTGAGGGACATATGTATATAAAATCATGGGGTTATTTTCATTTTTCGTTGAACTCTCTTTAACAGTGCTTAAGATTTTTCAGACCTAATCTGAAGTAGAGCCCTGTAAGCCCGTCGGGGCCCGACGGGGCCCGACAGGCTAAGCCCATTTGGGCCAGGCTCGGGCCGTTTTTTTTTTTTACAGACCGGGCTCGGGCTTATTTTAGCGTCTCTCCTCATTGTGTGTGTGTGTGTTTGCGTGTGTAGCAGAGACAGCGCGCATCTGAGGCTATGTTTACATTAATGCATTTGTCCTTTAAAACGTTACTTTTGCTACGTTTATGCCTTTCATTTACACACCACCGCTTTCATCCCTCATAAACAGATTCGTTCGCAAAAGCTGCAGACCCTGTTTTAGTTTGAGAACTCAGACGTTGCGCTGCAGTGTAAATGAACGTAGATGGAGTCTTATGTAAACGAACAGCTCATGTTAATGTGACAGCGCATCATTTTCAAAGTAAAAATAATTTTTATTCAGGTAAATGGAGGTTTGCAACGGAGGTTTTGCCAAAAATAGTAAACATCTACCAACCAGCTATTATAAACGCTATATCAGATTGTTTTATGTATCCTTATAGAGAATGTCTGTTTTATATTTATGTTTGAGTATTTGGGTTTGAATATTGTTGTAATGTTGTTTATGTTTTGTTTAAATTTTGTTAGCTTAATACGAAAGAGAGACCGTAATTTTAAACGCCATATAGGGCGTAAAGGTCAATTTGAAGGTAGAATTGTAATGGGTCAGACATTATTTCCGAGTTTAATTTAAGTTTTTCTTTAAAATAAACTTTAAAATAAATTTCGTTTCATATAATTTGTCTCTTAATTTTAATTGATGTTTTGTTGATAAGTTTTGTGACTATAAATTAATAAAACAAAAAATCAACGTCATATTAATATTTAATGCTCGTTTAGCCGATTGCGCTTTTTGCCATTTCTGTGTTAGCGGAGGACGTGCACGGACCTCGCACACTTTTAAAAATTAACGTCATACTAATTTTTATTTATTAATTGCACACTGAACAGCGACAGGTAAGGGAAGGGAAGTTATTTAGTGCTTTCTGAAGAATACAGTCAGTTCGTACAAAAATTTTCAAATGGACTATAAGATCATAAATATGAACTGTGAACAATGAGCTATTATAACTCCCTACATTAAAGCAATAAGCATTTCTGTAGGCTAAAGCTATACTTCACCTCTTATTATGTTTGAGAACGCGTCCGAGAGAGAGAGCGCGCGCATCAAAGAGCGTGCGCGTCAGAGAGAGAGCTTAAAAGTAATTGATATTGGTCTCGGGTCAGGTCGGGTTCGGGCTGAAAAAATTGCAGGCATTGTCGGGCTGGGGTCGGGTAGGTCTTGAACACGTCGGGTCAGGGCCAGGTTAGGGCTGGAGATTTAAGCCCATGCAGGGCTCTAATCTGAAGTATTTGAGTAAACATCTAGCAATTGAAAAATGAAATGAAGTATGCTATTGTGAAATGAAGCACTACTAAATAAATCCCATTTACTTTCACTGCATGATAACGCATTGATAAGTATTTGATTATACATTTGGTGCAGAAAAGGCAGTTATTTTTAGACCATTAAACCCCTATCCACTGAAAGCATGCAGGCACTTGTTAGTCTCTGAAAACCTATTGGTCACTGCCTTAATACAGACATGGCATGTTTATGCATGCCTGAAGAAACTAGATATCATTTGACCACTTTAATTTTGCCTCCGTCAATTTTAGATGCAGCACCCCAAGACACGTGCCTATTTATACGACAGACATGCACAATTTTTCTCCTCCTTTAAATTAGGACTTTTCTCACCCGTTGGGATTCATTAAAATAGCATTACGCCTGTAAACGTAGTGGGTCCGTGTAAGACGTTATGTTTTTATTACGGGCCCTTTGCACGAGTTCCTATCATGACCCGCCTATCAGTGCAGAGCACAGCGGTGATCGTTCAAGTGTCCTTGTTAATCTTTTAAATTGACTATGTAAAATGAGAGCACTGATATCTGTATCTCACTGGAGCCAAGCCTTATGCTTTTGTCTACCAGGAGAGAAAGTGGTGCATGTTTGATGGAGGTAGAGTCTTTGTTTGGGACAACTGTTATCAGCGCTTTCCCAGTCCTTTCTGGATTGTGTGGATATTCCTGATAACTCCCAGGATGCACTGTGGTGTGAATGAAGTCTTGATTAAAAGTCACCATCACTTCTAATAGTTGTGATTGTTGATACACAAAACCATTTGTCATTCTGCCATCCTCTTAATTTTATGTTGGCAAATTTTTTTTATGGTAAAATTTAGGGTTGTGACGAGACAATTAATCCACGAGATGAGACGAAACACGAGATTGGGTTCACGAGAACGAGACGAGACGATATTTTTACACTTTTTGAGAAATCCTCAATGATAAAATGAATGAATAAGAAACTGAAATCACGTCATTTTTAAAAGTTTTAACTAATCAAGGACTGTCCCTAACAATTATTTTGCTAACTGATAATGAAGTAATTTGTTATTTTGGGGTAATAAAAATAGACCCAAGTGAGCAGTAGCCTTTAAAATTACATAATAACGAAGATGCAATAATAAATTGTTCAAATAAAGCATTAAAACCAAGTTACATTAGACAACATTACATTAACAAACACATTAAATTTGTGTCCTATAAATAGAAAGCATTATGTATGTTATATAACAAATGCCTGCAGGGGGCGATAGAGGACTCGTCTATCTTCACTTTCACTTTAGCAAAGAGATACGCTTATTTTTAGCCAAACAATGTTTAAACCTATTTGAATATTTAATATATGTCCATTTCTTATATTAGAACCTCCGAAGGATGCAGTCTTTTATTTGAGAAATGGCCAGCATTTCACCTTTACAAGAAATCTCGCGAGACACATTTAATCTCGCGAGATCTTGTCGCACAAGATCTCGTCACACCCCTAGTAAAATATGTTAGATGAATAGCTGTTTATTTTTGATATAGCTTGGTGTAGAGTTAAATTAAATGTTTAATACTATTGTATTGTAATACAATTAGCATAATATCAATGTGACCCTGGACGACAAAACGTCCTAAGTAGCGTGGTATATTTGTAGCAATAGCCAACAATACATTGTATGGGACATTATTGTTTTTTCTCATGAGAAGATTTAATGTCAATAGTTAAAGAAATCTGTAATATTTTCAAATAACTATATTACTTTTGATACTTGTATGAAAGAGAGTAAAACCAAAGCTTCGATTAAAGCTAAAATAATCTTGGCAGATGTTAAATATTTCTGTAGTTTAATATATCTGTTTGTTGTCACTGAGTTAAAGCATGCGATTGCATCAAGAGGCAGATCTAAAGTTAGCCGTGTCACGGCAGGATGACAGGATGTGAGTGACCCGTGACAAAATCCTTCAGACACAAGTGTGACGTTGCCGGTGGTCTGGTCATCATCAGAGATTCCCTGCTTCCCCCTGTGATACCAGCTGAGAACTTAAAATAACTTCCCCTAAATTAGATCCTTGATCCACATTAGCCTTGAAGAGTTTTAAAAATGATAGTCTTGTAAGAGGTAAGGTGGATTTGTATGATTTAACACTGTTCCTCTTTTACATCACATCATCCACCTATTTCCATTTGTCATCCATATCATGACCTTGTATAGGTACCTGGTTTGAGGAATATTGTATTCTTCTCTGCATTCCTCATCTAGAATATGAAAATCCACATGCACTTGTGTGTTCTCCAACCTATGTGAATGTCACTCGCAGAGGTCATTGGATGGAAATGAACTACACCATCCATACTGTCTCCTTGGTCCCGTGAAACCTGAGCTCTAATCATTACCTATGGGCTCTTTATAATACTGTAGACTCAGCAGCCTTGAACTATTTATAGCTTTTCGATTTATAGCTTAGCCGGTGTCACATTTTTCCCCTTTTTGCCCCAAAAAGTCCTTGATGGTTGCAGATGTCCTTTTGCCCTTAACTCTTTCACCGCCAGCATTTTAAAAAAAAGTTGCCAGCCAGCGTTTTTCATAATTTTCACTAAAGTTTAATGCCTTCCAGAAAATGTTCTTCTTTAAATATATAAACATACAATATATCAAATGAAAGAACAGACCCTCTGGTTTCAAACAAAAAAACCGTTTCATCCTACCTTTAGTGGTTCTTTTGTAATCAGCTTTTGAATATGGGTAGGTTTCTGCAAAAACACCACAATTTTGAGCAAAAAGCAGATATAATTCAATTTTTGTGACGGACTTTTCATAGAGATCCCATTCAGAGCGATCTTTAAAACAGACACGGACATGCAGCCGCTTGCCATAGGGCAATACTTCCGGGTTTAAAAAGTTGCGGAAGGTGAAGCGTTTTCTCTTAATTGACGAGATATCTCGTCAATGGCGGGGAAAGAGTTAATACTGTATAGTTGCTTTGGGACAAAAAAAATTTCTAACAACATAGCTTTAGCATACCGTCAGGGTCCAGTACATCGCCCAATAGCCTTTACATGCTGTTCAGAAAGGTTTATTAGTACCTGTGGAGTAAACTACGCAAAAATATGTTTATTGTGATATAGCGTCATGTTCCTTGATTCATTTTGTTCCCTTTATCCCATTTCAGTATACTTGCATATCCAGCTTTTTGCATACTTGCATTCAATTAAATTTTTTCCAGCAAACACATTGAATGTACCTCATAACCATTTAAATTTTATGCCGTATTTGCCTTAAAGCTTTTTTGTTATATAGTATCCAACATGGATGGTAATGTTTCCATGCATTGTCCCAACAATAGGGTAGTATTGACCTTAGTCAATAATGGAGTCATAATGGAATTAGGTCACATCCACATTTCATCCACAATCATTGGCTACCTGGACCATCATATAGTAGATAAAACTGGTCTCGGATCAGTGTAAGAATACCAGTTCGTAATTGCTCTAGTGCAGTAATTTGTTGCGGCAAACTATTCACACTGCCGGCTCTTCTGATTTGCAAGTGTAGCAATTTTTTTGCATGTCTATGTAGGTTGCTGTAGTTTTGACGTAAATATCATTCAAAATGGAGCGCACCAAAATGGCAGTATGGGGCTAGATGACAACTCTTATCTTAACTCTTATTTATCCTGTGCATCAGGAAATTTAGCCGAAAGCGCTAAACTTGTAATGTAAATGAGACCATTATAGGATATAACCTCACCATATGTTGCTACTGTCATAGTAGTATGTTGAGTTTGAATCAAATAGGGAACTGAATTCTGATTTAGGCTACCAGTGTGAACCCACATCTTTTAGGACATGCTCATGTTTAGTCAGCTAATAAAAATGCTGACGTCATCTGTATGCTATGAACACAAAACTAACTGGTTGGGGTTCAAATAACAATGCTTCAGCAGTAAGACCTGTTTATCCACTTGATGGTTTGCCTCTATCAACAGGTTGTATTTAAAAATCAATAAACCCCTTAAGTTTGTAGTTCTGTTAGTAAAGACCTCTAATGTCTAGACCAGACTGCTCATATATAAGCTCCGGTTAATATAGTGTTGAATGAGCAGAGGAAAGAAATACTTGCGTGGAATCTGTCGACTCTTCGATCCACAGCATTCTTTTGTGACAGCGTGTCAACATGGTGGCACATACTTCAGACAGCTATCATTTTACATAGCTTGTAAGTTGCCATTAAAACTTTATGTAAACTGGAAGAAAAAGAAAATTGTTGAGCTACTGCTTTATCGTAAACTTGTGGACATGAGTGACCGTATATGTTAGTAAAATTTCATCATAGATTGTGTATGTTCTTACACTAAACTGAAAGGGATCCAGAACAATGTGGTTGTATGTAAACAAAGTTGTATAAATAGTCACTTCGTAGGAATTTAGTAATGTCGTGGTGGTGGTTTTACTTGACACAAACAAGAGTGCTGTATATTTAGTACTCAAATATTTTTACATGTTTCCTTAAAGAAGACATATCATGAAAATCTGAATTTATCCATGTTTCTATAATTGGATCCACAGTGCCTGGAGCAACCTAGAAAATGTGAAAAAAATAAACCCAAAACTTAGTTTTGGTAAACCATTCTCTGCAAGCCTGTGAAAAAATAGCTCATTGACATTTGGCTCCCCTTGTGATGTCAGAAGGAGATAACACCGCCCCTTAATCTGCACTATCCAACCACAGCACTGCCATTTGATACAGAGATCAGCTCATTTGCATTTTAAATGACACACCCAAAAAAGTGACATTTTTGCTCACACATGCTATAATAAATTATGTATGTTCTTTTGAGCTAAAACTTTACAGGTGTACTCTGGGGACACCAAAGATTTATTTGACATCATAAAGTCGTGTGAAATGTCCCCTTTAAACAAACAGTATTAACTAACAGGTTTTTGGAAAGAATATAGCTAGTTATTTTTTCTCTGCTTGATATGAGAAGTTTAATCATTTCGTGAATGTGTTTAAAGAAATTGTTAGTTGCATAATGAAAATTCTCTTATAGTTTACTCTCCCACATATTAGTAATGTGTGCATATTTAGCAAAACTGAAATGTAACAAATCTGATACAAAACAGAGCGATACAAATATGGTGGCGCATTGATAACCAGCAAGTTTTATGTTATCAACATGCCATATGTGAACATATTGTTGTTTGGGCTGGAAAATAATAAAAAAATTTTTTTTTTGCTATATTTATTTTTTGTGCTGGTGAACGATTAATTAGGGCTGGGTATCGATTCAGATGTTCCAGATCGATTTGATTTCGATTCACAAGTTTTCGATTCCGATTCTCGATTAAATTTCCGATTCCCGTTCTCAGGTAGGTTTTTATACTCGATTCTCGATTCAACTCAATGAATATAGATTTAATACACATACTATATTAATAAAAAAGAACAGTGAACAGCAGTTTACAAGTGGGTAATTAATAAAAAGAAATTAAAAGCCACAACACGTCTTGCTTGCGAAATCTAAAATGCTTCCATTCCTCCGTTCAATGTTTGCGGAAATAAATATATATAAAAAAAAACGATTCTGCTCTTCGATAATCGATTTTTAATTGACCACGTAAAAAAAAAGATTAATCGAAAAATCGATTTTTTATTTTATTTATTTATTTATTTTTGCCCAGCCCTACGATTAATTGCGATTAATCGCAAAATAAAATAGATTTTGTTGCATAATATATGTATGTGTACTGTGTGTAATTATGTTTATTTAAACACACACACACACACACATACATATATTTTCAGAACATTTTTATTTATATATTGATTTTTATTGTTAATTTATAATAGAATATATACAAATATAAATATGTATGTATGCATGTATGCATGTATGTATGTATGTATGTATGTATGTATGTATGTAAATGTTTCTTGTATGTATGTATGTATGTATGTATGTATGTACATGTATCATCAACTTTGATGGACAAACAAGAGAGAGAGAAATGTTTCTTAAATACATACATGAATGTGTGTGTATTTATATATACATAATAATTAAACACAGCACACACTCGTATATTATGCAAAAAAAATCACTTTTATTTTTGTATGCGATTAATGGCGATTAATCTATGCCCAGCACTAAATTATTTATTTATTCAATAACAATGATATGGTTTTAACACATATAACACATTTCTGATATTTTGATGTGTCATGCAGCATTAACACTAAAAAGCCTACTACAATTTAAACGTTTTAGGGTCACTTTCACTTTTCTTATTTATTAAATACAATTTATTAATATTTTTCCACATATTACTATAATAGCAAATTGATCAAAACTATGGAACTATGATCTGTTTGTATACATTTCACTTTTGCTAAGTTTGTTTAAAATATCGCAAGCGTATCTTGCAGGCATAAACAAATCTTTATTTCAAAAGACATATACCCATAACCCACTGGTTTCATTTTTATTACTTTAATAATGGAGCTTTCCCATTGTACTTATGCAAGATATTATGATGGCATTTAATATAAAATGTTCAGCTTAAGAAATTAAGTCATATTCCTTTGGGGGTACAACAATTAATAGTATTTTTGAGCTGTGTCAAGCTTAAACGTAAGTGGAGTGCAAGAGTTATTTTAAAGTCTTGTTTTCCCCACAGCATTGAAAGGGTTAAGACCGATACAGCACTTTTTACTGCAGATGGATCCGTGCTCCTACTAAGCAGAGCTCTTCTCCAATAAAGCTTTACTGCAGCTCACCACACACATATACAGTACTGGCACGCTACAGGGATTTACCTCAACACCCGTTGTTTGGTGATCAAAAAGATGCTTCCGATAAAGAAATGCAACTTTATTTGCATTTCAGGATGGGATGAGAAAGTGGAATACTTTTTACATGCGTTGCCAGCGGATCGATGCTTAGGATGCACCTCATCTCTCTTCAAAAGTAATTGAACGGTAACTTCATGTGTTTACCGCTGGCTGTTTCGTGATGCGCTGAGGCACGGTTTAGACTCTTTTTGTTCGTACCCCTCTCTCTCCCTTCCCCCCTCTTTCTTATCCTCCCCCGCCTCGTGCCGACCGAGTCAAGGATCTCTCCATGACCGGGCAGGTTCAGTGTAAGGGTTGGAGTTTTGCCGGCATGTACGCAGATCTGCTGGACGCTAAGTTTGGATCATGCGTGGGACTAAAGCGAGATATGACAGAGATTCTTTGAGCTAATCTAAGGAGGAGATGTAAGTAACATCTGTTTATAGATTGTTTTGTGCATTGTGTCTATTTACTTGCATGTGACTTGGCCACCTGTGTTATGAAATGCAGAATGCATTGAATTGCAGGCCAGTTGCAGTGCTGTATGTTAGTTTCTCAGTACTTTATCAGACACCGCAACAGTTGCGCAGAATTGATGCAGTTTCTGCTTTCGTTAAACTGCAATGATCAGGGTTGCTTTAGGTTTGTAAACCTGCAGAGGTGATGACGTTGCATTTGTGCGTTATGTTTTGGGGACGCCCCATGCTTTTCTTTGAGCTTTCCTGCTCTGTTTGAATAGCTGAATCACATGCTTCTGGATCAGTGCTTTTATCCGGCGTCAGCACTTTCAGGCACATCTTTCTTCATTTCTAAAGCCATCAGTCATCACCTGCTACGTGTTGCAGTGTGATGCCAGATCTAAAGGTGGTGTGTGCGTTTATAAGACTCAGATGTTTTTCCACCCTCTTCTTTTGGCTTCTATTCAACATACGCAATGTTCTCTTGTAGCATTTGTTTGCACTGTCCAGTGTATTCTGCACTTTGTTGCATTGTCTCTGGCTTTGCTAACACTTAGCCCAGCTGTCAGATGGTAAGCTGGTTGGTTACCCTTTTGAAGTCAACAATGAAATCAAACGTGACTGTTTACATTTCTAATACAGCTTTGTGAACTTATTTGGCACAATTCATCAAGGCGCATTACGAGAGATTAGGTAGCACCATTTTTTTTTTTACAGTGTCTTTATTACATATTTATGCATAATTACATGCAACTAACCCTAAACCAAACATTAAACCCAACCCTATAGTAAGTAAATGTGTGGTTAATCATTATTATCAATTAGGGCTGCAACTAACGATTATTTTAATAATCGATTAATCTGTCGATTATTTGTTCGATTAATCGATGAATCGGATAAAAATCAAAAAACAAGAAAAGCATTGATTTCCAACCCCTTATTCAAAACAGAACTAAAATCTTTAGAAATTGCACAAACATGTTGCTCCTTGAACATCCCTGAGCTGTTACAATAATAATAAAATAAAATAAAAATGGACTAACACAAAAAAATACACATGTATGCTTTACATCTGCCAAATATATAGACTTTTTATGATGCATTTCCCATCAAGAAGCCTCTCTTGATGGGATCAAAAAGATAGTATATGAGTACACTCTCAGAAATTAAAGTACAAAAGTTGTCACTGGACAGTACCCTTTCAAAAAGGTACACCTTTGTACCCAAAAAGTGCATATTAGTACTTCAAAAGTACATATTGGCAGTTCAAAGATACATATTTGTACCTAAATAGTACATATTAGGACCTTTTATAAAGGGTATTGCCCCAGTGACAGCTTTGTACCTGATATTTGACTTTCGGATAGCTATCTCATTTGTTAAAACCATTTACATTTGGCCACATAAATGCGTCTTGTGAAAACGGAAGGTGCGTCTTCTACTCCCGCGCAAAATGCAAATACACCATTCATTACTTCGCCTAAAAAAATGTAAGACGATGTTTATGCAACAAAAGACGGCACTTACTGTATGATGTACTGTATGATGTACTGTATGTTGGGCCGGGCACGCGCGTCTCCTTGCTCGGCATGAGCTGGAGCGCGCAGTACAGAACAGCAGGAGACCCTGCGCGATCGTGACAGCGCGATGATTTAACATACAGGTCCATGACGGGGAAAAACGTTCATAAAACTCTCTCTCAACGTTTTATTTCTTTGTTTAATATCATTGGAGTTTGTCATTGGAGTTTTTTTTTCGTTCTAGAAACTTTTTTTACTCGCTGTCGTCGCTCCATAAAGCATAAGCGTGTCGTCTTTGTTTGATAACTTGCCGGCTATAACTTCCAGGTGACGCGCTTACGTTTGGGAGGAGTAAAACACTGACATGTGGTTTCCTCTACCTTTGTTGTTTTTTTATCTTTTCTCCGCCGCCCTGTCATTTCTCCGCGTCTATTAGGCGCCGAACTCTGCAAGCAACAGTGCGCGAGAGAGACCGACGCTCCGTCCCAAACCGCATACTTCCATACTATATAGTAGGCGAAAAGCACCACTTCTCGTACTCTTTGCCTACTATATAGTATGGAATTAGGGGGTTTGGAACGCAGTGCGAGTGTGTTCGCTCCGCGCTTAACTGAAGTTTTTCCTTTTTTTTTTTTTATTAAACGTCTCTGCGTCACGCGACACAACGAATCGATTATGAAATTTGTTGCCAACACTTTTAGTTATCGATTTTTATCGATTTAATCGATTCGTTGTTGCAGCCCTATTATCAATACTTACATGTATGTGTTACACTGTAACAGTGATACTGTCATACAAAATGTAACCTCTTTCAATAATACGTATAATATTATTATACTGATAACTTTATTTTTTAGATTATACGCTTTTAGAGGATAGTGTACTTGACTAACAAAATACTGGTAACTACATGTACCTAATATGGGTTACGGTAAGGTTCAGGGTCGTACCTAGTAACAGTTAGGCTAGAAGTATAGTTTCATTTTTAGGAATGCGTGATGTTCCGCGTATAGTCATCAGAATAGTACATGCACACTGTTTGAACACCGTTGGTCTTTTTTTATAAACAGGTTGCGCATGCGCGCGCAAAAAAACGTGGTATGTATCCTAGGAGATGCATTGCATTTTGTCGCAATGCGCATGCATCGAACGTCTGCATAAACAAGCCTGTACGTTCAATTGTGCGCGTACGTTCGCGTATACGTTAAAAACCATACTCCGGGCTTTACATGGTACGTAGTGCATAGATGTAGACCAGAGCTGTAGGATGAAGTGGTTATACTGTATTTTATGGCGTCCTTGTTACATTGAGTACTGTGTATTAATATTTAAATAACGTGCTTACTGTAGGGTTGGGGTTTGGTTTAGGGTTAGTTGCATGAATAATATCTGCTGAATTAAGAAATGCAACACGTGCTGAAAAAGTAATACTCCCAAAATAAATTAATGCTTTAAGTTATTTCCAAATATTATTCATTTGGAAATATGCCACATTAAGTTTTAGCAGTATTAAAGCATCTCGTCATGAAAACTGCTTTTTTTCGCATTGGTAGAATTGCTGAACAGAACAAAAAAGTAGGTCACTTCTCCAAAATGTGAATAATGAAAATCTGTCTTTGGAGACCGACGTAGTATCTAATTTGGAAAGCAAGGCAGGTACATATGCGTTCATTTTTGGATTACGTTTGTATCCTCCGATGCCTGCACACACACTCAACATAGTGTTCGTAAAAAAAACGGTAATAGTAAAATTTGTTGTGCATTCTCCAGCTGCGTATCCCAAAGCAGGACTGTTTCCCCTAAACATCATCCTCTGATGTCCACATTGTGAGATTGTTCTCGGTATTTGAACCCAACGGCGACAACAAGAGAGCTATTTTTAGTGACTCCCTCTCGCTCAATCTGTTTCTCTCTCCCTCTCACTTCTGCTCTCGAGTGGTAAAGGATAATGTGCTGTATCCAGATTTGCAAAATACTGTATGGCTGTCGCTCAGTTCACACTAACATGGTAATGCCTATTAGCAGTTTAACACGTACTGTTCGCAGTGCCTCAGTCACGCATTACGAAGAGACAACTCGACGCTATGCAGAGAATCACTCGCACAACTGTGTCACATTTTTAGCGTAACGATGCAGCTATTTTTATCGGTTTTGAAGGGATATTTTAGGCTCACGTTCCTAAGAGTCTCCCCATTAGAAAGCCAAGTGTGAACTTGAGAAAGAAATGCATGGATTGTTTAAGTGCTACCTGGTCACCTAAATCCGAATTTTACTCGCTCTTGGCATTTTGTATCAGTTCAATTGCACACCATGAAAAAGCCCATGAAACGTACGCCATCTGTGCATCTTTATATTATAATTGACTTTATTTCCAAGCACCATCACAATTTATGCCACCTTATATCCCTCTTGTGTCATTAAATAGAAATGACCTGGGTAGCTTCCTATCAGAATGGTTTGGCCCAGACCCCTTTTTATGGCTGTGTTCAGCTGTCTGATCCATCTGTGAGTGGGTTCATTGCTGCCCAAACCTCCAGAACACTGACAGTATAAAGCATTGGCTATCAGTCATGCCAGGATTTTTCCTACAGCATTAAACCTTCATTGATCAGAACGTAGGTGAGTGTGCAGCCGATACGTTTGGTAAGGCAATTTTTACCATAAAAATATATGGAAAAGAGTGGGAATACCATATATGTAAATAATTTATATAATAAAACTTTGTATTATAGATCAGTTGCAAGCCTTGAACTTTAATTACTGCACCATATCACCAGCAAACCTTTCCATCCAGAGATTTTGTTTTATGGCCATGCTGAACTTGGATTTCTGCCACACATTGCAGAAAGAATTTTTACTATTATCTTCAGTTTTTCAGCCATTTGTGGCAAATGGTGAGGTGAAAGTAGATCAAACCCTTTCAAAAAAGTTAAAGTTAACAATACCTGTTCTTGTCTTAGGACAACATTGATGAACTTTTTTGATCCACTTCAAATGTTGACTTGTGTGGTTATTTAATAAGTCAATGGTGTGCTGTATACATGTCAATTCATCCCTATTTGACCATACGCAGGGTTGAAAAAACCCAGCATTTTTTAGAGTGCAGTTACTGACAAACCTGATAAACATTAACAACTATATCTGATAGCCTGTTGCTTTTCTGGAGGACTTAAACTTGACTTAAAGGGACATTCCACTTGAAAATATGCTCATTTTACAGCTCCCCTAGAGTTAAACATTTGATTCTTAACATTTGGAAATCCATTCAGCTGATCTCCGAGTATGGCGCTAGTACTTTTAGCATAGCTAAGCACTAGGGATGCTTAACGATTAATCGCGATTAATCGTTAGCAGAATAAAAGTTTTTGTTTACATCATATATGTGTGTGAACTGTGTATAATAACTTCGTATAAATAAATGTACACACATGCAAGCATGTATATCAGGGGTGTCAAACTCATTTTAGGCTGTGGGCCGGATGGTAAATAACGCCATGAAGTGCGGGCCGGATAATTTTTTTAAACCTTAGTGTGCTGATAATTGTGTTAAAATTAACTTAACAAACCAATTAATTAGTTTGTTTAGCAAGAAAACCAGAGAAACACACAGCTCTGTGAAAACTACATTTCATAAGGTCACACTCATACTGTATATTATACACACAAATTTACATCTGAACAAAACCCACTGGCCTTATTGGTTGAAAAGCTTTAATTTAACTTCTTTTGCCTTAATGCCAAAATTATTTATAAACCATTCACTTTTCTTTGGAATATATTTGTAATGAGAACAGTCATTTAGAATATGAAAATGCTAGATGGGGCAGTGGCCCAAACCAAAAATGGCACTATGGGGGGTGGTACTATTATTATGGTTTTAATAAAGTATTATAAATATTATGTATTATATTACTAGCATCAACTTAGACAAGTGATTATAATGGGAAATATAATAAGAATTAAAGTGTGACAATCTGCAAAATATTCAATATGATGTACCTGCTGGCTTGGAGCTTTGAATCCATGTTTGCAATGTTGAACTGCTGCTAAAAGCCTCTCTTTCCGTTCTCTGTCGTTATTTTGTGAAGGCATGGGTGTTTTTTGTATTTTTTATCTACAAAGTGTGCCAACAGCGAATTTAGTGTTTATATTAACTTAGATCTGATCGGGAACATTAAATTGATTAGACAAGCATTGTAACGTTAATAAGAATGTGGATATTTTGTTTTTGTTAGCTTGCTAAGTTGTTAGCACTTTTAGAACACTGACAGCAAATCATTACCGGAAGAAATACATAAACATACTTACAAATTACTAATTCTGCGGTTTAACAACTGATATAATGTAATGCATCTACCTGTTAATGCAACGAACTTTGGAAACTGTCGTCTTCGCTCTCCAGGCAGAGAGTGGACACAGAGATGCTGCGGAGCGGGCGAGAAAACACGAAGTGGATCACCGGAATCAGTGGATCTTTAGCGGAGCGGTAACAATAAAACTGCAAGATTTTTGGGCACCATGTTTAGTCTATGTTCCGCGTTTTGCTGCTTTCCGCAAGTCTCTCATATTAAAAACGAACTAGACACCCGCCTAAAAGGGTTTTTAAAATATGTATTTAATATTTAATAAAACTGTATAAATCATCAGGCGGGCCGGATTGGACACCTTTGCGGGCCGTACCCGGCCCGCGGGCCGCATGTTTGACACCCCTGATGTATATGTTTTGGAAATGTTTACATGTGTATATACATTTGTATATTTATGTATAATGTTTATTATATATAAATATCAATACTTAATATATAAAAAAAATTCTTAAAATTATACATGAATGTGTTCATATTTATATATATACATATTTATTATACACAGTTTACACACATATGTGATGTAAACAAAAACTTTTATTCTGCTAACGATTAATCGCGATTAATTGTTTAGCATCCCTACTTAGCACAATCCATTAAATCTGATTAGACCATTAGCATTGCGCTAAAAAAGTGTTTATAGATGCTGTTTTAAGCATTAGTAAATATAATTTCTGGTAGGATGATAAACAGCTGTAGGCTGCTTTTTTCTTTACATGAGACCAATTCACTGGAAGAACATTGATTTTAACTGGTGCAAGAAAAAGCAGTCAATTAGAAAATGAAGTTGAATATTTCCTTCTACCTTTCTTTGTTTCTTTCTATCTCTTTTTCTATCTCTCTTTTGTTCTCAAGACAAATTAGTGCGAGTAGCTACAGTGCTACATATCTTAATCTATACAAGCGCAACCATAACATGGTGCCTCATCAGAAACAATGTTTTGCCTTTGTTTTGATGTTAGCCTAGATTGAACAAGCAGTCATCAAACAAATTCATCAATCATTAATCGTGAACTTAAAGGCGGGGTGGATGATCTCTGAAAGCCAATGTTGACATTTGAAATCATCTAAACAAACACGCCCCTAGCTCAATAGAATCTGGACCTTCTTTTGATACACACACATACGCAACCCAGGCAACAATGTCCGTTAGTAGACATGCCTCTTACTGCTGATTGGCTACAAGTGTATTTTGGTACTCGGCCCGTCTCCCTTTTCCAAAGTGTTTTTTAAAAATTGTGGACCTGCCTTTAAAACAGTGACAGGATGTACTAGCATGGGGCGTGCCAAATTATTATTGTCATTATTTGCTAAGGTGTGCATATGTTGGTGTTTTCAATGAAAGCTTTTCAAAATTATATCCTATTGTATTTCTAAAGTAGGAATTATCCCAATATAACAGCAATGTAGAGTAACATATCAACCCATGTATCGTGATGCCTATTGTATCGCAAGATTCCTTAGTAGTGACCCCAAGAAGTGTACAGTAAATGTAACCATAAAACGTTAAAAAAGCATTCAGTAACCTGTTAAAGGTAACAATGTTCTGTGAGAAAGTAAAAGTGGGGAACAGTAGTGTGCAATCATGTTGTCTTTGTACTACATAACAGATGAATGCTTAGATCTTTAAAGAAAGCCGTCCGTGCATGTACACTTAGCCGAAACTTCAACTAAGATTTTGTGTCAACAGGAATCATGTGCCCCTTTGTTACCTATTTGCCTGTACGATGAAAACCTCACATAAATTCTAACGGAACAGTGCAGGGCATGTAGCATCAGTGTTTTTACGGTGGCGATCGTGCATAAATCCTCCCAACTCTTTGGGTGTCCTGGCTTTGGGTGTCCTGTGTTTTGCTTTCTTATTGTATTCATAAACTTCGTATATTTTCCTCCAAGGGTTTTCCAAAGTACGGTAGAGTACAGTGTTTTAACTCAGAGGTCTTTCTCCTCGTAAATGCTTGCAGATTGCCTTCATGGCGTGTATAAAATATCCTTATGTATACAAGTGTTTTTTGTTAATAGCTTATTCATTTTTAAACCTGTCCGGATAAAACAAGCTGTAGGTCCTTTTTAGTGTCTTTCTGTACATTCTGACTCACCTGGCATTTGGCTGGCACCCTCACCCTGCCAAGCTCACAGCAAGAAATGAGTTGGGGAAGAATAAGATTGTAGTTAACAGGATGAAGCCAAAGTATATATACTAAGAGTTAAATACATCCTTTGCTGTCGCATTTGAGGCTTTAACGCTGTTTGGTTTCTTGTTCCTTTTTTTTTTTTGATTCTGTCTGTTGTTCCAAAGACTTGATGTCTATTAGACCAAACATGTTGGACAAATCTAGCATGTGCCCATTCAGAGAATGGCTACATGTGGGTGAGCTTGAATTACTTATTTTTGAATGGGAACTGTTGTATCATTCTGGGGGATTAACCTGGATATTAATTTTGCTTCAACGCTCTTCTCATTTCTCATTCGGCTGCAGTGATTTGCTGCATTGCTGGCTTATACAATAAACTTCTTCACGTCTAACATTGATTACAGTTTGGTTTACTGCTGATTTATGCTTGCACAAACACTGTGTCGCTGTGGGCTTGGCCATGTATTGAGTTAGATGTAATTTACATTAAGACTTTGAGGGATCATTCAGTCCTTTCAATAGGTCTTAAGGTCCAAGGTCACGTCTGATTTCCAGAACCTTTGTTTCCTCTGAAAAGTTTAATCAACCGACTGATCGTCACTAACAGCAGAACCTACTATGGATGTTTAAATCTGACACATTTAGTCATGCACCAAAAGAAAAATTTGCACCAAAAAAAAAAAAAAACTAAAAACCGACATTGCCAATAGTTTTTGTCTTAAGGGGGTTGCACACCGGACGAGAAGCGTCACATTGCGCAATATTATTTTCTATGAATGTATGCACAACGGTTGCGGCTGTCGGCCGTGTCTGCTGTGACACTGGAGACTGCTCAAATCCCTGTCACGGCACTCACATAGTTTAACATTAAATAACATATTAGTCTCAATTCGTTAGCGATTAACATTGGCTGCTAACGTATATTTTGCATTTTAAAGTAGACCCTATCTGACTAAGCTTGCACTATTTAATGTGTACTTCCGGTGTACGATACCACTGAGTTGTCCTAGACGCTTCGCTGCGCTTATCGTCCGGTGTGCGACCTCTTTTACTATATTAATATTATACTTTTAACGTGCAATAATTGTATGAATCTGAGTTGAAAAATTTTTTTGTGACACTGTGATATCTGCAGCGAGAGTAAAATCTAAGCACTAATGGGAGACGCAGAGCACCATTTACTTTAGGTCTATGTTTTCGTACGTTTATTTCTTTCTGCCGAAAATAAGATTATGGCATTTTCGCAAAAAAATAGTATAATTAGGGCCCAATGATTTCCGCGATGCAAAAAACACGGACAGAATTGAGACATAACAACGGAATTTACTGTATAGTTCAGAAATTTGTCAATTTTTGTATATACATAATTTTTTAAAAGCCATTATAACTTATTTGCGAATATCAGTTTGTTCCCGTGGTCCTCTTAACCAGCAAATAAAATGATAGAAATCACAATGTCCTTTCGAATGCAAACCAGAAAAATTAAAAACAACAAAATAGAAGAAAAAAACAGAATTCAGAAAAATAAAACGGAACTTGAGAAAAAATAAAACTGATTTCGTATAATCAATCTGGTTTCAGGTCTCATCCGTCGGTTTGTTAGCGTTTGCATGATCTCAATTTAACACTTTTGTAACACAAGACTAACTTAAAGAGTTCAAAATAACTTTTTTGTAACCTGTGGTCTATACGCAGCACATATGTGGCAGAAGATACGGCTGATAGCAGGATATGTTAATAGTGGCCAATCGATTCAAGCAGCTCCTCATTGGCATGCAGGCCGCAGGTGAAGGGTTGATCTAGCAGTAATTGTCCCCTAACTCAGCACATTTCCCACAGTGCCATCTTTCCACATCCCTCCTCTTACACTCTCTGTGCCTCTGATTTGGCTTTTCCTTTAGTTTATAATCCATCAGTCAAGTTTTATTACATCATAATCATTTTCAGAACGAGCTCATCTGGTTGATGTTCTGATCACAGGGGAGGATTTCCTTGAGCTTAATGGACGACGAACACACCCCATCGTTAAAAGGGAACACCATCCTGATAAAGACGTATTGTTATATGGACAGTGAATAAAATCCCCCAAAGTGCATTGCTTTGCTCTCTGTAGACACCACCGAATGATAGCAGAGGTTGAATTAATGAGTCCCTAATGGCAAAAGACTTCATTTGGTCAGATTAGCCAAGCGACTTGAACACAAACTGCTTGAGCTTCAAAAATCACTGCCTTTATAAATTGTTGTTGAGATTAAACGGATCAGGCCGCAGTCGAGTTACGGCATTTCTTAGCCTTGGCAAGGGAGCGATAACCATAACTCTGGCTGTCAGACCTATTGCGCATTTAACTAGCTGAGCGCTAACAAGATGTAGTGCAGGGTTTGGGATGGGCACGGTGTAAAGGGAGCTGGGGGCTGTGAAGTGCAGGAAACGGGACTCGCTTAGTTATAATCTGCGAGGTCAAAGGCGCAAGATGGACGGGCTGATACTTGATCTCCAGACCCGTGAAGGAATGACATGGGGTGTCATTCATCTTTCCTTGCTCGCTGTGAGGTCATTAAGCGATTGGCCATGATTCACACAGAAGGTCAATCAATCTGTCGTCACGGTTTGCATTTGTTGCGTTTAAGTTGGATAACGTTCATTATTGTGAAGAGCTAGGGGATGCTTCTGGGTGATTTTGAACAAATTGAGGAACTTTGTGAATGTTGTGATGTTTTTTATTGTTGTATTTATTTTCACTTGATTTTAATGATTTATATTTTACTATTTCCTAAGCAATGTTGAATGGCCATTGCGCTGGTTTTGTTACACGGATCTGGCAACCCTGACAGGACAATGAAAAAAGCTAAAGTGCAAACGAATGCTGGTTAATAAAGGTTTCATTTCAGTTTGTATTTGTTTAATTGTTGTTGGGTTTTCATTAGGGCTGAATAACGATTAATCACGATTTTAAAGTAAGGGGGAAATCCTGGTTTTATTACTGTAACAATACATGTATATCAATTTCATATCATAATGGCTTATTTTTCTGTTAATAATGAATATTGTTTATTCTCATCTAGGTCTAAAGTTAAAGATTAAAAGAGTTTTAGTAGTCTGTGTCAAAATTTCCTAAGGACATCTCTAAAGACTATTCATTTTGTTTATTTATATGTTGACATTTAAATTAGGGCTGGGAAAAGATTAATCACGATTAATCGCATACAAAATAAAAGTGTTTTTGACATAATGAGTGTGTGCTGTGTGTAATTATTATGTACATATAAATACACATACATTCATGTATGTATTTAAGAAACGTGTGTGTGTGTGTGTGTGTGTGTGTGTGTGTGTGTGTGTGTGTGTGTGTGTGTGTGTGTGTGTGTGTGTGTGTGTGTGTGTGTGTGTGTGTGTGTGTGTGTGATAAATATAAAAATATAAATATTTATATTTTTATATATTCTATATAAATAAAAAATATATATATAAATGTTAAAAATCTGACATGAATATATTTTTGTGTGTGGGGTTAAATATACACAATAATTACACACACATATATTATGCAAAAAAATAACTTTTATTTTGTATGCTATTAATCGCGATTAAAGTTTTCCCAGCCCTAATTTAAATATGTTTTACTATTAAAAAGCTGCACAAATGTTGTTTTATTTAAAGCTTAAAATATCAAAATCAAAAATATTATATTGGTAAAAAATTATTTAGCTATAAATGAAAAATCTTATTGAGTAAATATTTTTCATCCGATTAGTCGATTAATTGAAAAATGAATCGCCCGATTAATCGATTATAAAAATAATCATTAGTTGCAGCCCTAGTTTAATCCATTTCTGTTTAATAGTTAAAACTGTCACTTTCGACAAATCAAATTGTATAAATTGTCATTTGAGTATCACTATCAGTAATGTGTGTTTTTTATTTTTTTTCTCAAAACTATGTTTACTGAAAGGTTTCTAAGGATATTTTTAATCTTGTGCTCCCCGCCTTACATGCACAAAATGATAAACATCTTTGGCCATTGGCGTTAGTATTTAAGTAGTAAGTATTTAGAGGTTATGTCCCCATGAGGAATTGTCTATAATTGTCATGCAAATGACAGTGGCAGCTTTCACCTTTTGTAAAATGAATCTTGTAAAACATATGTGAGGAAAGATAGCTATTTATACAGTACACAAAGTAGTGGTGTAAAAGGGGGCTAATGTATAGTTACCCCTATATAAACCCTTTAGTTAAGCATCATTGTGCATTATTCTTGAATTTGATTAAATTAAGTTACGTAATGCAGTGCATTCCAGAAGTTAATAGCATTTATGTTTGTTGTCATTTAATAAAGATTTAGTTGTGCCTGATTGGTTTTTACCAAGTTTTGTTAAAATAAACACAACGCTTTTGCTGTGACTGTGTCAACCTTCTATCTGAGTTGACTGCATTGCAGAGCGATGAAGAAATAAATTAATAAATAAGCTTTCGAGAACCTCAGGTGACTTTGCTGTATGTCAGCATGGGACATCTCCACATCCTTTGTTGTGCCCGCTGGAACACCATCAAAGGTTCAGGCGCTCGTGTGACGAACAGAGATCAGTTTGCCGTGGGGTTTCACCGTTGGTTTCTTTGTTCAGCGTGTTACAGAATTTACAGATTCTGTTGCGTAACAACACGTAGGAGGCTCATTAGCACTCTATGGAGGCTATACAATCATATTTAGGGCTCTTAAGCGCCCAGAAAGTGCTTTTCCGAATGCGTGAATTGATTTACTTTTGAATTAAAAGAATGCACCTTAATTCTTTTTGGTTGTGTGGGAACTTAACCGATTAAAGTTGTTGTTGTTAATTTTGCGATTTAAGCTCATGTGTTTCTCAGTTTTCATTCTTTCTTTCTTTTTCTCAATGCAGAGCGCAGCAATGGAGGAGACAGTAATATGGGAACAGCACACTGTAACTCTACACAGGGTGAGAATTCAGTTTATTTTGATTTGTGTGTGTGTCGATTTCTACGATTACACACAATGTTAGGTTTTATACACACCACTGAAATGATGTGTATAATATCTGACATTGTGCAATGTGTGTAACACTAGCATTATTGTGTTATACATCTAGTAGTTATATTGCATGCCTTTTCGTTGTGTACACATGGGTTTGGAATAGCATACTACCGATTTATTTCTAACATAAATGCTGTTTGTTCTCTGCATTGGATGCAAACATTAAATGTTAAATAACCTACCACTTTGCCAAATGTACGGTGGAATACTGTATCCCACAATGCACTGCAGTCAACATGCAATTTCCAGTTTGGAATTTCAAGTATAATTGTGAATAATATCTGTTTTTTTATCTACTTTTTTGTCCTTGTGACAGTTTTTGTGCATATTTTGCTGTTTATTTCTGGACCAATGGCCACACAGTCCGCATCATACCAGAAATTAACAAATTTTCAATTAAACTATTTCGAATAATTCAAAGTTCCACAGTCAATTATTCTGCTTATACCACGATTACCAAAAATATTGCTCTGGTGCCTAATTTTAAGAAATTTTAAAGGTTAGGTGTGGAGTTATTGACAAATAATCAACACCCATGGACCATTCTCAACCAATCAAAATAAAGCATTCAACAGCTTCGTGGTATAACATTAGTTAATGCACAACGAACTAAGATAAACAACTATATTGGGATAAACTAAAATTAAGATATATAACAAATACTATTTTGTTCATTGTTACGTTGTGTTAGCTGATTCATTTGATAATGTTAAGGGGGCATGTACACGAAAGTGTTTAAACGCGGCTGAAAACACCAGACGGACGCCAACTGTGGGCGCTTGCCGGCATTTTTTCAGCTAAGCGCTTTGGTTTCTTCCGCTTTGTTTATCAGTCGTTGAACTATGCGCTGGTTGGTTATGGTAATATTTGTCCCACCCCTCATCCACTGTAATTGGACGGCTGAGTAAGAAGTGACATTGACAAGCTGAGCGTTTCACCCAAAGTTAAACTTAAAAATCTGGGCACTCAGCATCTGGCGTTTTTAAAAAAAAGGGTGGCGCTTCCATTAGAAACAATTGAAAACATACGACAGCTGCCAGCGTAAACGCTTCGGTGTGCATGCCCCTTAATAAATAGAACCTTACTGTAATGTCTCAAGAAATGTTGTTTTATAAACTTCTGATGATACATTTTGGTCAGTTTGATTCAGTTCTTCATAAACTTACCATATAAAGTGAATCTTTAATCTACTGTAGCTGAATTCAGGTCCAGCTCGGCCTGTGTCGCTGGTTGTAACAGTTGTCTTATTGTTTCTCTTTTCTTTGTATCTGTGATAAGGTCTTTCTATCTCACTACCCTTCTCTGTATCTCTCTGACCATCACACGCCCTTATTTATCTTCACATTCCATCCCTCTTATCTCTTTATTTCCTTGATCCAGTTCTGTCTGTCCTCTGATTTGAATACCCCCATCACCACCAGGCTATTAACATATCGCTGTGTATCTCACAGGCACCAGGGTTCGGTTTCGGGATTGCAATCTCAGGTGGAAGGGATAACCCTCACTTTCAGAGCGGTGAGACATCTATTGTCATATCTGATGTACTGAAGGGAGGACCAGCTGAGGGCTTACTGCAGTAAGTTTCATCTTTACCAGGGTTAAGGCTGATTTATACTTCTACGTCTGATCCACACCACAACCTGTACGTCATAGGCTATGCGTCAGTTTTTATTTATACGTCGATGTGTAGGTAGTGTCGCCAGGCTTTTATTTTACAGTATCAAGGCAAAAGCCAAATAAAAAGGAGCTTGTTGTGTGACTTTTGTTGCAGCTTGAGTTGTTAAATATCGCTCCTCAACTTGGTCTATTTTTATTTATAGCGACGCAAGTGTAAATGAGGAAATGGGATGCAGATTTGTTTTTATCTAAGGGAGGGGTTCTAGCAAACCAATCACAACGATTGATTGCTGTAGAATTTACATATATTGTTACATTTTTGAAAAGATGCAAGTAAGTCTACGAAGTGCTACGCACAGCGGTGTAGGTCTGACGCAGAAGTATAAATCAGCCTTAATGTGAATTTCAAAGCTGAATTAAAAATCCTTTTTCCATTTCAATTACTTGAATTTGAGGATGTAGAAAAAAATTCATTAACCTGTTGTTTTATTTAGGGCTGTCAAAAGATTAATCGCGATTAATTGCATCCAAAATAAAAGTTTGTGTTTACATAAAATATGTGTGTGTACTGTGTGTAAATATTATGTATATATAAATATACACAAATTCATGTATATATTTAACAAATATTTGCATTTATATACTGTATATACATTTATATAATTTATATTATATAGAAATATAAATATTTTATATAACAATTTTTTCTTAAATAGACACATGATTGTGTGTCTATTTATATATTCATAATATTAACACACAGTACACACACACATGTTATGTAAACACAAACTTTTATTTTGGATGTGATTAATCGCAATTAATCTTTTGACAGCCCTAGTTTTATTATGATTTGACATGCTGGAGTATTTAGAGAATATGTGACATAAAATGCAATATTTAAAATGTCATCTATTGATACTGGTATTTCATCATTGTTTAATTTAACTAATTTACTTTCCTTCTATGGGCTATATTACAAAATTTTTATTTATTCAATATATTGTATAATCAATTTATTTTTATAATGTTTTGTATTGTAGTTTAACAGTGTGGGTGATATTTTGTGGTGCTGTATGGCAAAATAACAGTCTGCATTGTCTGTGTAAATTATATTTACAGTTTTGTTGGTTACAGAAATATGTCTGTTGAATAAATTACATTCTGTATATGATAAAATTAGCCGAAACTAATGATGTAATCGTACTTAAGTCCGACCCCACTGTTATGTAGCGTCTCAATCCTGTAACACATGAGCGAACAGTACTGCTGATCAGGCTTTACTCAGTGTTGCGTTGAGATCAGCTGGATTGGCACTTTTGCTTACTGGTTTATGTTCCTTGCAGAGAGAATGACAGAGTGGTGACGGTTAACGCCGTCTCTATGGATAACGTGGATCACGCGTATGCTGTGCAGCAGCTTCGCAAGAGTGGGAAGAATGCAAAAATAGTACGTGTCCCTTTATTTTATTCATTTCCCTTTTTCCTCTGATTAGCATACAGAGGATTCATTCATAATGCAGTATGCCTTGACGTAAAAATGATGGTGTGTAAAATTTGCATATAACTGTATAATAAATCGCAAGGTCAGTAACGTGCCTTAAAGTAACGGAGCTAAAACTTTTAAAAGGACGAAAAGTTTTGAATAATATCCATTGAGAAGACACAGATTGCTGTTAAAATAGTGCAAACATTTTATGTATAGTTTGTGTACCAACATCTAATAAACATTAGCAAGATGTTGTACTGATATCTGACAGGGGATATTTTTACCAGGTAAAACATCAAACAAATTGTATTACTAGTATGACTAGTTCGGTTCAACCAAATTATAAAAATTAGGGCTGTCAAAAGATTAATTGTGATTAATCACATACAAAATAAAATAATATGTATATAATATGTGTGTGTATTGTGTGTGTATATATTATGTATATATAAATACACACATACATGTATGAATATATGAAAAATTGTATTTAAGTCTATTTTTTATTTATAATATAAAATGTCAAAATATATATACATATACATGTAAATTTTTCTTAAATACAAATATTAATTAGTGTGTATTTATATTTATATATATTTTATAAATGTTATATTTTTTTTAAATATATCAAATATATATAACATATATACACAGTGTACATATAATATAATATAATAGTTACACAAATTATGCAAAAAAAAATATTTTGTATGTGATTAATCGAGATTAACCTTTAGACAGCCCTAATAAAAATGTAAACATTTAGAAACAAACTTTCAAAATTTTATAAAAATAATTTGTATCTGAAGTTTTGGTCATTGTCTGAAAAATTAAGCATTCCTGAATGAATTGAGCAATTTTAGACAATTGTTCAACATTTAAAATTTCAACCTTGCTTTTGAATCAGAAAAACAAACAAACACAAAGAATAACGGAGAAGAAAAACAAACAAAAAGACTAATTTTCAAAAGTTTGATTTGCTGGAGTTCATGTATAAATTTGTCATGCATTTTTCTGTGCCAAAATTTGGTGATATTGTGAATGGCTCTGTTTCTTTCATCAGACCATCAGGAGAAAAAGAAAGGTTCAAGCCTCCATGGGCCGCCCGGGCGAGCGCGAGACCATGTCAGAGCACGATGAGGATGACGACAGCTACGAAGATGAGATTTATGAGTCCCGAAGTGCACGTAGTGGGCCCAGTGCCTACAGCGGAGGCGGGGCCACGGGCCGAAGAAACGGCAGGGGCGACCGGGTGGGCGGGAGGAAGGACCGAGACAGAGAGCGCAGCGGCTCCAGAGAGAGGAGTCTGTCCCCACGCTCGGACCGCCACTCTGTGTCCTCCAACCTCCCTCCACGCCCAGCCAAGGTCACCCTCGTCAAGTCTCGCAAAAATGAAGGTGAAGATGACCGTGTTGACCCTTCAAACCAATGTTGTCCAATCATATCAAGTTGTTTTGAATTAACATTCAATGTTGTGATTTTTGAATGTTTGTTTGACCAATATCAGGTGGGGGGAAGATTTCGGGGTAAATATTTACTGAATATTAGCATTTGATGCCGTCTGTTGCCCAGAAGCTACAAACTAAGTTTTAAAAGTGTAGAAAACTTTTATTATATTGTAATTGTGTGACTTTTCAGTTTTATAAAATAAATTGTCACTTTTATTATGTTATTTAATTCCGCTCGCGCATTAAAAATACTTTTTGGGGGCACTGTTTATGCAAACGTGCCATATACTGTATGTTGCTGTGGCTTAATCTGTATGCAGAATGTGGGCTTTAAATTTCAAAGCATCATTCAGGGCTAACTTATATTAACATGGAGTGTTGCTGCTTTTTACACTGTAAGCAGAATATGGGCTTCGCCTGGCCAGCCACATCTTCGTAAAGGACATTTCTCCTGAGAGCCTGGCAGCCCGAGATGGAAACATACAGGAGGGAGATGTGGTGCTCAAGGTAAGATAAAGAAATAGCGGAGAAAGATTGGAGGGAGAACCGAGTCTATATAAGAGAAATAGTTGACAGTTCAGTTATTTTAAATTTTGGTGAATGTTCCTTTAGGAGGTGATGAATGTGAAATATTGTGTTGTAATCTAATAAACCAAATGTCTGTGCGGATGGACTGTTGTTTCAGATTAATGGCACAGTGACGGAGAACCTGTCCCTGATCGATGCCAAGAAACTGATCGAGAGATCGAAGGGCAAGCTGAAGATGGTTGTGCAGAGAGACGAAAGGGCGACTCTGCTCCATATCCCAGATCTAGATGACAGTATTCCTTCAGCTAACGCTTCTGATCGAGATGGTGAGAGAGTCTCTGTACAGCACAAAAAATCCCTAGACGGCACCTGTCCTGCCGATTTCAGTTCCTACACCAATCAAACACATCTGAACCTGCTAATTAAGTCATTCAGGGCCACCTAAAAATTAAATCAGGTGTGTTGGAGTAGGATTGGAACTGAAATATGCAGGACAGGTGCCCTCCAGGAACAGGGTTGGAGACTCGTAGGCTTAAGAGTAATAAACGGGCTATCGCAAAGTAAATCTGGTATAGTCACGAAGAGATGTGAATTTATTGTTCTGTTTGTTAGATATTTCAGATATCCACTCCGTGGGGTCTGATCATTCCAACCGATCCCACGACAGGAAAAGGAGCAGTCGTTCCCGTTCTCCGGACCGCCGTTCTGAGCCATCGGACCACTCGAGACATTCACCGCCGCAGATCAGCAACGGCAGGTCTGTGTGCTTTCTGTTTGTCTACCTTTTATCGACCAGTCACACTTCGTTCCAAAATGATAGCACACTTAAAGATTTGTCAGGAATTGTTACTGATTTTGACTTCAGATACTAAATTACATGGAGTTATGATGTGCCTAAAGATTCCCACGTCTGTTTCCTACTTTTTCCCGTATCTCCTTTAGCTTCCTTTGTAGCTTCTTTTTTTATATTTTCACGTAAAGGTATTGTTCAACCAAAAATGAAAATAATGTCACTAATGACTCACCCTCATGTCGTTCACAGCTCGGAAGACCTCCGTTCATCTTCGTAACACAGTTTAAGATGTTTTATATTTAGTCCGAGAGCTTGTTGACCCTTCATTGAAAATCTACGTACGGTATACTGTCCATGTCCAGAAAGGTAATAAAAACATCATCAAAGTAGTCCATCAGTGGGTCAGTTAGAATGTGTCAAAGCATCGAAAATACGTTTTGGTCCAAAATTAACAAAAAATTTTACGTCTTTTTTTTAGTATTGTCTTCTTTTCCGTGTTTGTTGTGAATTGCATGTGCGTGACTAAAGTCCACGTGACTGCAGTGACGCAGCTGACGTGTTATCTGGTGCGCCCCAGCTGTTTGTTTTTTTTGTTGAGTTTTTTGTGCACCCGGGCTTCGTTTACAGAGGGAGACGCATGCTGTAAGTTTTAAAAAAAACTTCACAAACCTGTCTGAGGATAACACGTCATCCGCGTCACTGCAATCACGTGACTTTAGTCTCGCGCATGTGCTTCACAACAGACACGGAAGAGAAGACAATGCTGAATAAAGTTTTGATTTTTGTTATTTTTGGACCAAAACGTATTTTCGATGCTTCAACACATTCTAACTGACCCACTGATGTCAGATGGACTACTTTGATGATGTTTTATTACCTTTCTCTGGACATGGACCCTGGACAGTATACCATACACAGATTTATAATGAAGCGTCAACAAGCTCTCAGACTAAATCTAAAACATCTTAAACTGTGTTTCCAAAGATGAACGGAGGTCTTACCAGTTTGAAACCACATGAGGGTCATTAATGACATTATTTTCATTTTTGGGTGAACTATCCCTTTAAACAATTTTGGGTGTTTTTTTCGTAGAGGTGAAGTTAGATTTAGCCAGTCATTTTTTAAGTTGTAGTGTCCGCTCTGCTTAACACTGATATGAGCACAGTCATCTTTCAGACCAGAGTACAGAGTTTGACAAAATGCTTTTGTAAGTGGGAATTGGTCTAGATAGATTAAGCAATATATGTCAGCGGTAGGGTTGAGAGGAGTAATTTTGTCTTTTAAAAATGTCCAGAAGGTGAAGTGTGTAATTTTCTTACTACATTAAAATACTTTCTCATATTCTGGTTTAATGTACATTTATGGTTTGATTTTATAACTTTGCACATGAGTGATGCTTCAGAGTATAATGTTGCATATTAATCTTTTGGGAGAAGTAGATCAGGTCTGTGAGAAGTCAAAATGTATTTCAATTTAAATGCAGAGAAAGATAGGAATATTATTGAACAAATCACTAAACCTCATGGAAGAATACTAAAGAAAATAATTAAAAGATTCCAATATATCACAGAGTAACTACTCTTAAAAAAATACCACAATATTATAATCTCATGACCCAAATTTTTATCACGTCTGTGCTGCTGATTACTAGCTGTGCTGAAATTACACACTTCACCATTACAGTGCGGGTACACAAGTTTACATTGACTTCTGATTCTTGTTTTAAATCAGGGCCACAGGGCCGACGACTCAGAGAATTCGGCCAGCGTAAGTGTTTGGGTCCCATTAACAGTGCGTCCAAAGCTAACTGAACTAACGCTTACGTGAGCTTTGCACTAAAGCATGTAAAGTGACTGCGTGTAAACGACGTGTGCATAGTGTGACCGTGAGCAGCGTGCTAAAATGTGGTTTTCTTGTTGACTTTGTCCTTTTATGTGATTTTTACATGTTCATGATATAAATTCATTATCTTGACATCACTCAGAAAATACATTGGTTTGTGCTGCTTAATCCCAACATGCACCTGGATCATATACTGCATATGTCTCCATTCATCCTCATAATCACCAAGCTCTATCTGTGTGGTCTCAGCTGTGTGTTACCCCTTTACCAGCAAATTAGTGCCAATTTGCACCAAAACTTGGGCTGGGTGTCTAAGACCTTCTTCGGGGTTCCCACTGGTCCTTGAAATCCTTGAAAGTTTTTGAATCTGGGGGAAAAAATTCAAGGCCCTGGGAAGTTTTTGAAAATATACAAGTATAGATATACAGGTCATTAAAAGTGCTTGAATCTATTTTATGCAAGAAGTTTTCTGGAAAAAACTGTGTAGTGTAGGATAATATCATAAACATTCTAGACTTTTTAAGAACATGTGCTAAACTGTTTGCTTTAAATATCTTCTGTATGCGAATGTTGATTCATACCAAAATGCTTTTTTGCATAGTTGTGTTTGACACATGAAAACGTCTCCGGTTATGTATGTAACTGTTGTTCCCTGAGAAGGGAACGAGATGCTGCGTCTCCCTTGCCATACTTACTGGATCCCTGTAACGCCGTCTTTGGCAATATTTCAGATAGCGATATATTTCCTGGCTCTCGCGTCACCCTGTCTTTGACGTTAAGCCTCACCATTGGTTGAATTTGATATACACATTCAGACGCACTTACTATTGGAGGCGTCCCCAAACTGTCACCGCAGTGACGCAGCGCGAGTTCCCTCAAACGGGAACTGTAACAATGTATCTTAAAAGGTAACACAATGTAACCTTGCTCTCACTTGAAATGTTTCCCCACATTTAGTCCTTGAATTTGAGCATATTAGACCTGGAAAGTCCTTGAAAGGTCCTTGAATTTGAAGTTAACTAAGGTGTGGGAACCCTGCTTCTTACAGGATCAACTTTTTCACCTACTTCTAGTGTAGTTAGGTTGGCAAATGATAATGGGAACAATTATGTTTAATTGCATCATCAATCTAACCAAACCATTGTTTTAAACATCTTTTGTGGCCCTTACTTTATCATACTTTGAAGTGGGCAGGGTTGAAATGAAGATTGAACCACTTTTATCGAATTTTCAGTGCATGTTTATAGACGAAGTAGTAGTACAACTCATGGAAGGCATTGTCCTGTTGTGATGCTTTCATTTGTGATCCAATGACATTTACCATGGTTGAGAAAAGAGTGTGTGTTATCTGATGCCCTGCCAAGCACCGCCTTTTTCTGTGAAAACTGCTCCTATGCCCTCCAGAAATTGCCATTTGGACATTTGCCATTGGCTCCATATTCCCAATTTCCCTCATGTACCGCCAACATCCTAAACCAAGACCAGATCACAACCTAGCATTGACAAATAATAGTTTATCCCTTTTAGTGTATTTTATGGATCAAAAAACCCAACAGCTTTTGAGGTGTAATGCATTATACCACACATTTATTCTCAATGTCATCCGACGAACCTTTATTATTAAGCCCCACTGGAAAGATTATTCGTCATTGTCATTAATAAAACAGGACCACATGCGGTGTCTCGGCCGTGCGGTGATAAAGGCGAGTGATTTGCAGTCCACGGACATCGCCTGCTGTTGTTAAGTGTGGATATAAAGGTCATAGACCGAACCCAGTGCCGATTTTGTAGTGCCTTCACGGAGGACGTGTCGACTGGTGCAGCTGATGACTCTCACGGTTTTTGTCTCCTCAATTTCTCCAGATCAGATGGGCAGCGCTAAATATAATCCGCAAACACAGCTGTGACCTTCAAGAATACCTACCTGCCCTGTTCACACACTCTCTTATATGCCATTTGTCTTTCAGTGTAAACACTTTTATGGGTTGTGTGCATAGACTTGATCGTGTGTGTATAAGGCTGCGTTGTTTTTGAGCACAGAGCATGCATTAATCATCAGAGAGCTGTAAGCGAACAGCACAAAGCTCATCCTTTCATTTCACACCGTACTGTACTTTTACAGTGTGCAGGTGTATTATTGATGTGTGTTTGCTTTAGGACAAAGAAATAACGGAGTATGGTGGATTAAAGTCAAGGGGCGTTCACACTGAAGGCTTTGTAATACCGACTGCTTTGTCTGGCAGGCGGATCACGTTTGATGCAATCCGATTGGTAGTTGGGGCATTGCATCTCTGAGCATTTGCATAAAGTCTAAAGTTATTTGAAATCGTCAATTTTGAAAATGAATATGATTGAAGTCCAGTTGAACTACTCTGTGACTCTGTATCACAGCACAGCAGTCAAGTCAGCGTGAACGCCTCTCTAATAAGTGTATTTGGAAATAGGGCTGGGCAAAAAAGATTTTTCGATTAATCGTTTTTTTTTTTATACATGGTCGATTAAAAATCGATTCTCAAAGGCACGAATCGATTTTTTTTTTTATGAAATAGCCCGATCCTGTTTGATCAAGGAATGCGACTGTTTTGACTTTTTTCAGCATACATTTTTCATCTTGCACCAAAATTTTATTGTATTTAACATAATTGTATGCATTTGAAAATTAGAGATGGGTTCTGTTTTAATGTACCCAAGTGTACCTAAAATAAAAAAGTTTAATATACAGGTTGGTGGCTCTTAATTTCTTTTTATTAATTACCCACTTGTAAACTTATGTTCAATGTTTTTTTTTTATAAATAAAGTATTTGTATTAAATCTATATATTCATTGAGTTGAATCAAGAATCGAGTATGAAAATCGGTCCGAGAATCGGAATCGACCCGATAGATTATGAATCGAAATTGAATCGATGCGGAACATCTGAATCGATACCCAGCTCTATTTGGAAAGTCTGATTCATTTCATTTTAGTAATTCATTTCAGGTTCAACATAATAAACAACATAATTTGTATATGTTTGTATGTTTTTGTTATAAAATAAATAGTTGGATAGATACTACTATGTTAAATTATTATTGATTTGATATAAATTAAGTTTTCAGTGGAGAACAGTAGTTAGCAGTGTTTGAATTATGTCAAAGATTATGGGGGTCCCCTAGCTAAGTCACCCCCCCCCTCAAATTAATAAGTAATAATAATAATTTAAAAGCTCCTAACCAAATCTTAAAGCCAAAAGTATATTAGGGACGTCCGCGTATGCTCACCGTCCGCATTACTTTAGTCATTGGGAGGGTCTGTGGACAGTCCGCATACGACGGCGCATGCACGTGAATATGATAAACAATTACACAAAGGCCATAGACAGCGTTTGCTCACACCATCGTCTTTTCTTCTTTTATTTTCACTTCTTCCAAGAACAGAAAACTGTGGAGCATTTTTGTCACCATAATATTTGATTCCTGTTTTCTTGTTGTTTGTTCTAAACTTTGTTTTGCGATGGTGGATTCACTATTTTTCTTAAACTTTCCTATTTTTTTATGTACTGTAAATGTCGCGAATCAGTGCTGCCCTGAAGCCCTGGTAGAGTAATAATTTAAATAAGAACTCATTTGGATTGCGGTACGTGTCAAACGCGGCCATGCACTCGTAGCTGCGATAAATATACTTGAAAAGCTGCGCAGATACGTGCGTGCACTAGGGCTGGGCGGTATGACGGTATATTCCGTTACCGCGGAATAAAATGTCAGACGTAACAGATTTTTCTATTCCGTCTATTCCGCGGAATGCAAATAAGTGGGCGTGGCTAACTCTGCCCTCCAGCATGTTAGACTGAGTGTGACGGAGAAACATGTAAAATAGTTCACTTATAAAAAATGAACGAGTTATTTGTGTATTTTTTATAATAAGTGCCAGTGAATCCACCGCGGGTCACGCAGCGAGACTCTTGTCTTGCTCGCTCTCGCGCTCTCTCTCTCGCGCGCGCTCTCTCTCTCGCGCGCGCTCTCTCTCTCTCATCATGCAGCAGCCGGCGGGTCTCTCGTGCAGAGGTCTCTCTCTGGGCAAGCGCAAAGAGCTGCGACGCCAAATAAAGAGTTCTTCTCGCACATAATGCTAATTATTGTAAAGTTTTCTGAACTTTAAGCAAGCTAAGATAAAACTCGCGTTTATATCAGTGACACGTGCGCTGCTGGAGCGACGTACTTTGACGCGCCATTTGCTTAAACAAACATATTTGATCGGAAAGACGAGAAAGAGATGCAAATGTTAAGGTCTAATAGAAAGGAAAGGGCGTCAAGACCTTAAAACAAACTTTATGATCATCACATCATAGCACCTGTCACATTTATAATATCTAGAGCTTCGTCTCTCATATAGGCTATAGGCTACTGTAGGTGTTTATCATGTCTGTAGGTTTTTGCATATATTTATACCTGTTCATTTTGACATATTGCATATGTTTAATGTAATGTATGCATAAACACAAAATACAATGAAGCCATACTATAGCTTCAATAGTCTATAAAATTAATAACTCAATTAAAAACAAGATTCTGTCTAATCAAGACTAAGCTGTTGTTATCTTCTGGGCATTTTCACTTTAACATTATTAACTTTAAATTGCTCATATTTTAAAACTGTGGTGAGCATTTAGTTATACAGTAAGCTATAGTGAGTGGTGTATTTCTCTACATTTTTATCATCAAAAAAAAATATAAACTGAAAAACATTTATACCGTCAAATATTCCGTTCCGTGAAATAAAATGACTCATTCCGTGAAATAGATTTTTGGTCATTCCGCCCACCCCTAGCGTACACGCGAGCGGGACACAAATGCAGAAAAAAGGTATACCCGGCCTTTTAATCTAACAATCTGTCAATTGCTCCGAAAAACAGCGTGAGATGCACTTGAGAGTTTACCGTATTTTTCGGACTATAAGTCGCTCCGGAGTATAAGTCGCATCAGTCAAAAATGCGTTTTGAATAGGAAAAACCTATATAAGTCGCACTGGACCATACGTCGCGTTTATTTAGAAAATGATTTCACAAAATCCAAGCCGAAGAACAGACATTTAATCTGGAAAGGCACGTTATTCAACTTAACAATAGCACACAGAACAACAAGCTGAATAGGTGTCCGTACATGTTAAAGTAACATTAACAGTTATTTACATGATAAACGATGGCATACAGAACATACCTGAGAGGCTTAATAGGCTAAATTAACACGACAATGTAAATCAAGTTCAAAAAGGTCCTAAAGTCATTTCGCATCACTGAATCCATTGAATTATATAAATACAGGAGCAGCATAGAGCAGACTTTCGCGGCTGTAGACGGCAATCTCTTGGTTCATATGAAATAATTTTGACGTATAAGTCGCACCTGACTTTAAGTTCCAAACTATGAAAAAATGTGTGACTTAAAGTTCGGAAAATGTGGTACATTTATTTCAGACAGAAATCTTTTGGATTAGTTTATTGCAAAATTGTGACAAATAATGGACAGTATCGTTTTGTGGCAACACGAGAATATTAACTTCATGTAATATTTTAATTTAAATAAAAACCAGGGGACACCATAATTTATATGTTTGTGCATCATAGGGGGGCCCTCATGGCTTATAGGAGGTCCAGGACCACCCTAGCCCCCCTCAATTCGAACACTGGTAGTTAGTACAATTTGCAAGTCAGTCAGCCATGTTTGATGTCATTTCCTGTCTAGGATTCTTACATCTTTGCTTTGTGTTTTCCTTGTGTCCGCACACACAGCCACAGGAGTCGTGATGAGGAGAGGATCTCGAAAGCTGGGCCGCTCCCCCTACCTGCTAAGATGGTGGAGGAAATGCCGAAAGAGCAGAGCGCAAGCAGAGAAGAGAAACAGCTCCCCCCTCTGCCAGGTCAGAGGTCACTGCACATAAACATGCGTGTTTGCATGCATACACATAGGCCTGGGTTCACAGACAATGCTTAGCTAAAGCCAGGACTAGAGGCGTTGTTTAATAAACACACCTTAGAAAAAGACGTTACTGGTGTGTATCATAAGACAATTCAATTTGCACATTTTAAGATCTGTTATTTTCAGTTGAGACAGCTAAAACATGTGTTTTAGTATAGGACTAGCCTTAAGTCTTGTCTGGTAAGCCCGGGGATAGAGTAACTAAAAATGTATTTAATTTTGTGTTCACTATCAGTTTGAGTTCGTCTTTGTGGCAAAGTTTGTGCTGTGGTAGTTTGCTTTTATAGATACTTATCAGTGTCAAAGCAGTATATTTACATTTGGCAGACTATCTAAAGTATCTTTCATCTCATTTATGGCATGCACATTTATGTTTTGAACCCATGACCTTGGAGTGGAGCCTTATGGGAGCCTTGTTTGATGAACAGCATGGGTTTGTCAGTTATGACGTGTCTTCCCACCTGCTTTCTCCTACTGACCGCTTATGACACCACAAACTGTGTTTTAAAGTGCTTGTGCTTTACGTAAATACTCTTTGTTGATGTTCGCAGAGCCCAAGCCTGTGTACGCCCAACCCGGTCAGCCCGACGTAGACCTGCCTGTTAGCCCGGCAGACGCACCTGTGCCCAGCGTCACCCACGACGACAGCATTTTGCGGTATTCCAGCTTTCTCCAATTCCACATTTTGGAGACCACACATGTAGGAGGATCCAAGTTTTGTGTCACAAGTGTTCATGGCTGTATGTGTTCATCCACAGGCCGAGCATGAAGCTGGTAAAGTTTAAGAAGGGCGAGAGCGTCGGGTTGAGGCTCGCTGGTGGAAATGATGTTGGGATATTTGTAGCTGGTGTATTGGAGGACAGTCCTGCTGCTAAAGAAGGCTTGGAAGAGGGAGACCAGATTCTCAGGGTAAGATGCATTTCGAAAACTTAACATGAAGCGGTAAGGTTAATAGTCAGATATATTAGCATTTTTTTAGTATACAGTAAAAACATCTGCTTGGTTTGTACTTGAATCATTGCATGTTACAATATGTTTAGCAGCTCAGTTGCAGGGTTCCCACGGGTTCTTGAAATCCTTGAAAGTTTGTGAATCTAGGGGGGAAAATTCAAGAACCTGGGAAGTTTTTGAAAATATACATACATAGATATTATTCCCTGTGTAGTGTAGGATAATATCATTAAAATTGTAGACTTTTTTAGCACATGTGATAAACTGTTCGCTTTAACCCTGGATTAAATTAACCCTGGTTAAATACTTATATCTTCTGTATGAGAATGTTGATTCATACCAAAATGCTTTTTTGCATAGTTGTGTTTAACACATGAAAACGTCTCGGGTTACGTATGTAACTGTTGTTCCCTGAGAAGGGAACGAGACGCTGCGTCTCCCTTGCCATTCTTCCTGCATCCCTGTAATGCCGTCTTTGACAATATTTCAGATAGCGATATACTTCCTGGCTCACACGTCACCCTGTCTTTGTTGTTAAGCCTCACCATTGGTTGAATTTGATATACACATTCAGATGCACTTAGCACTGGAGGCGTCCCCAAAATGTTACCGCAGTGACGCAGCGCAAGTTCCCTCAAAAGAGAACTGTAACAATGTATCTTAAAAGGTAACACGATGTAACCTTGCTATTACTTGAAATGTGTCCCCACATTTAGTCCTTGAATTTGAGGGTATTGCACCTGGAAAGTCCTTGAAAGGTCCTTGAATTTGAAGTTAACTAAGGTGTGGGAACTTGTGGCGAATAACTCAATAAGGACCCCTAAAGGATTGTGGGTGGAGAATGCTTTGGCGTCCCGACTTTTATAACCCTTTGTTTACAGGCTCTTTAAATGGCAGTCCTTGTTTTATGGTGGTTTCCGCTTCCAGAATATTCCTCTCCTGCTGTATAAATGCCATTAAACCTCAGCGTGTGTAAAGATGCTTGCCCTTTCTCACGATGGTTTCCGTGGTGACGTCGTTTCCATCTCTCCAATGCCAAACGCTGCCTCTTTCTCTTCCTTTTTGTGTGTTTGCCCATTCTTTATTCGGAACAATGTTTGTCACCATGCCACGCCACCCACAACTCGAACAGACATTATCACACTGTTTCTGGCTTTTGGGAATATCCCAAAGCATTTAGGAGAAGCGTTCTTTCCATTCATTCATTAAACTGCCTCTGGAAAAGCATTATGTTTTTGTTTTAAATGAATAATAACCTTCTCCCTCAGGTAAACAATGTGGACTTTGCGAACATCATCCGTGAAGAGGCAGTGCTGTTTCTGCTGGACCTGCCCAAAGGAGAGGAGGTCACCATCCTGGCCCAGAAAAAGAAAGATGGTAAGGATGGGTAATTGTGATTGCATGGAACAACATACATGACAGGTTTCCTGCGGGTCCTTGAAATCCTTGAAAGTTGTTGAATCTTGGGGAAAAATTCAAGGCCCTGGGAAGTTTTTGAAAATATACATACATAGGTACAGGTCATTGAAAGTGCTTGAATCTATTTTATGCAAGAAGTTTTCTGGGAAAAATATCTATACTATTCCATGTGTAGTGCAGGATAATATCATACAAATTCTAGACGTTTTAAGCACACATGCTAAACTGTTCATTTTAAATGCTTATATCTTCTGTGTGCGAATGTTGATTCATACCAAAATGCTTTTTTGCAAAGTTGTGTTTGACACATCAAACGTCTCGGTCACGTATGTAACTGTTGTTCCCTGAGAAGGGAACGAGACGCTACGTCTCCCTTGCCATAATTTCTGCGTCCCTGTAATGCCATCTTTGGCAATGTTTCAGATAGCGATATACTTCCTGGCTCCCGCGTCACCCCTGTCTTTGTCGTTAAGCCTCACCATTGGTTGAATTTGATATACACATTCAGACGCACTTACCCTTGGAGGCGTCCCCAAAGTGTCACCACAGTGACAGCGCGCGAGTTCCCTCAAAAGGGAACTGTAACAATGTATCTCACTTGAAATGTGTCCTCACATTTAGTCCTTGAATTTGAGGGTATTGGACCTGGGAAGTCCTTAAAAGGTCCTTGAATTTGAAGTTAACTAAGGTGTGGGAACCCTGTTTCTATCAACCAATCAGATTTTAGATACATTTTTGTATTTGAGTAGGGTTTGAGCCTTTGACCTCCATCCGTATCAGCTTGTATGTTTGCTTACTATCAGAATGCGTTAACTGTATTTGATGAGGTAACCAAAATAATTGCGAAAAATAATAACCAATATTATTACATGCAATTATATAATTTGCCATTACTCATTTTTCTATCTTGCTAAAAGTGCATTTGGTTTAGAAAAAAATAATGGAATTGCTGTGAATAATTACACATCATCTGCTACGATAGTACAATTTCAATACGATTTTGTATACGAGAATGTTAGATGATCCAGTCTCTTTGAATCCCAGTGTACCGGCGAATCGTCGAGTCCGATGTGGGAGACTCATTCTACATCAGGACCCATTTTGAGTACGAGAAGGAGTCACCCTACGGCCTGAGCTTTAATAAGGGGGAGGTCTTCAGAGTGGTCGATACCCTTTACAATGGCAAGCTTGGCTCCTGGCTGGCTATCCGCATCGGCAAGAACCACCAGGAGGTGGAGAGGGGAATCATCCCTAACAAGAACAGGTACTGAGTTTAATTGACGTTAATTTGTATGATGCATATGTATAAGTTTGATGCAGTTTAACGTTTTGGTTGTTCATTTTTGCTCTCCGTAGAGCCGAGCAGCTGTCGAGCGTACAGTACACTTTACCAAAAACCCCAGGTGGGGATCGTGCCGATTTCTGGCGGTTCCGTGGTCTGCGAAGCTCCAAGAGGAACCTGAGGAAGAGCAGAGAGGATCTTTCTGCTCAGCCTGTCCAAACCAAGTTCCCTGCTTATGAGAGAGTGGTGCTCAGAGAAGGTACGTTTACAAAGCCATACGCAGAATATTCAGTTTCTAGATAAGGTTGCTTGTTGCCATGGATATATCTGATTTGATCATCTATTTTTGAGGTCTCAGTATATTTGTTTAGGTTTTCCGTGCCCCTTTAAAAAACGATTTGCCAAACTTATTAAAGCTGCAGATATATAAAAATATATTACTTATTGAGCAAAAACCAGAATCACAACGGTAAGCCTATATTTGATATTATTTGAGCTGTCGCGTATGATTTTCAGGTCAGTTTGACTTAAAATATATTCAGTTCCAACACAATATAGTGACATAGAGGCAAAGCTACAGATTGGAGCTTTAAATGGATCACCAAACAATAAAAACCCAAGAAATACTTTCTTTGTTCTGCTGAATACAAAGGAAGGTAATTTGAAGAATGTTTGTAACCAATCATATCTGGGGCACCATTGACTTCCATAGTCGGAAAAAAATAATACTATGTAAGTAAATGGTGCCCCAGATCTGTTTGGTTATAAAAAAATCTTTATTTGTGTACAGCAGAACAAAAATGTACCGGTATACATGTTTGGAACTTGAGGGTAAGAAAATGATGACAGAAGTATACATTTTTCTATCCCTTTAAATAGTTAAATTGAAGAAACTTTTAACCCTTGTTTGCCAGATTATTGACAGATGAACTAAAAATCCCTTATGCTGCGTTTACACCAACCGCGTTTTAGGCGTCAAAACCGCGTCTACCTAGTTTGCCGCTTGAACAGTTTAAATGCATTCGCGCGTGTAAAGTAGACCCGCGGAAAAAGCAAGCATTTGACGCGCGTCAAAGGCAAAATTTGCTTCTTGTGGGAGGGGCAAGTGCTATTCGGTTGTCTGTTTGCAAGATGACTGATGTTGATTGTGCATTTATCGAGAGAGTTACCGGTTTGTATTTGTTAACCTTACTATAGGGGGAAAATAAACGGCGTGGGTCGATAAACGTCACGTGACTCAAAAGTGAAATGTGAAAAAGTGAAATTACAACATAACAGGTTGCCCAATGTCATCACTGACACTCTTCCTTCTATAGAAATAAGAACTTGTGTTGTATAGCTCCGGGTGACTGCTTACAGACAATATCAAGCGTTCCTTCAGGTTGAATGAGGGCTCCGGGCGGGGCTGCCGCCACAGCAGCAAGCAGGCTCCTGATTGGTTAACGCGTTGCGAAATTCCGCCAAAGTTCAAATTTTTCAACTTGGGTATCAGCCGGCAATTCGCATCAAACCAAAAATGCACAAAAAGCACAATTCGCGCGTATCGCGCCAGGCGCTCAATTAGCGTGAACTAGACATCGGATGAGGCGTCTAGTTCACGCCTTCCGTGCCGCGCCAAACGCCTCATCCGCAAGACCTCCAGACTCGCATCAACGCTTCTTCACATTGACTTAACATTGATATCACTCGCGCTTCATGCCTCTACCGCGGCTGGTGTAAACGCAGCATTATGCGTTTCTTGCTCTTATATTAGTCGCGGGATTTAACTTTGTGTCATGCCAATTTTTCGCTTGAGTTTAATATTTTCAACTTGCGCAAAGACGCGTTTAAGGTGAATAGCTTGTGTTTTCGCATCATATGCATCGCCCTGTCTATTCACGTCTACTCGTGTCTTTGCATTAACTTTGTATGTAATCTACTCACATAAATTGTTGAATTTGCATTTTGTGTGTGTACGCCCCCATTAAACCTGCAGACTTTTTATAGTTGCAGACAAATGAAGTAAAATATAATGGAGACCTGAGGATTTTGGCTAGACCAAGTAACAACCCAGAATACCCTAGCAACATGAAAATCTAGCAACTGTTGTTTCTTCTGTATTACAAGCTGGTTTCCTGAGGCCTGTTGTGATTTTCGGTCCCATTGCGGACGTTGCACGGGAGAAACTGTCCAGAGAAGAAGCCGACCTCTTTGAACTTGCAAGTAAGTTACGTGCAAATGCATTTCTTGCATTTCCTACATCCCCAAAAGTAGTCTGTTAAACAGCTGTGCTGGTTCTCTAAACCAAGTTTTCTTCTTCCCCAGAGAGTGAACCGAGAGATGCTGGCACAGACCAGCGCAGTTCCGGAATCATCCGTCTCCATACCATTAAACAGATCATTGACCGAGTGAGTATGGACTCCGGATAATTGAGTTAACGGTCATTTGAACCCATTACCCATCTGCTCAGCTCAAAAGTTGCAAACTTATTTTTGTTGCTTCACCAGGACAAACACGCAGTGCTGGACATCACCCCCAACGCGGTGGATCGGCTGAACTACGCTCAGTGGTACCCCATCGTGGTGTTCCTCAATCCGGACAGCAAGCAGGGTGTAAAGAACATGAGGACCAGGCTCTGTTCCGAATCCAGGAAAAGTGCCAGAAAGCTGTACGAGCGTGCTCTCAAACTAAGGAAAAACAATCATCACCTTTTCACCAGTAAGCAAACGCGAACGTGCATTAAATGCGAACACCTCTAATGCATTGTGCTCAAAGCGGACGGCAGGATTTATTGTTTAGCACCGATCCATGAGGATGCTTCCATAATTAATTGCCCTGTTACTTTCTCTTAGCTACCATTAATCTGAACAACATGAACGACGGCTGGTATGGTGCCTTGAAAGAGACCATACAACAGCAGCAGAACCAGTTAGTCTGGGTCTCAGAGGGCAAGGTAAGCTCCTCTACTGTTTTACTTTTAAGATTTACATGAGACAGATTTACTCCTTGTAGTGATGGGTCTGAGCGCACCTCAAGTGATGGCTTCTGATCGATTTTATTGCCTAGAGGGTTTGATTTCATGTGTTCATGTATATGGGTCAGGGTGCATTTGTGTCCAACTTTTTATAGGTGCATGCAAACTCCATAAGGCATTAAATAAACAGGCCATGAGGGTATATTTAGCTATTACTTGACATTAAAAATAGAGATGCACTGATATTAGGTGTGTGACGGATCACATTATGGTTTTTGAGGCACAGATCGGATCATTTGTCGGATCAGCAAAAAAACCCCATATAAACAACAAATAAAGAAATGACAAACATTTATAAAAAAAAGAACAAAGTTGCACATTAAGTAAGGTCTAAATTAGCATTAGGTACAGTTTATCGAATCAAATGAATAATAATACTTTAATTAAATATAAAATATAAATTAAATTAAATAGGATTAGTATTTTTTTAGAGCTACAGAAGTGATTTTCTCTTTGTCTTGGGTTGTTTTATTAACGTTAATAACACAGACATAAGTAGGTTAATTCAGGTTACTGTCTCTTTAAGACCAAATAAGCACAGATTGGTTTCTGACTCTAATCTAATCTCTAATACCATGGAGATCATTTTGTTTGTATGCGCCGTGTCAAGAACAGAAAGATTTTTATGTTTGCTTGGTTTTTGAAACGCGTCTCTTCGTGTGTGCAATATTGAGTGCATTTACGCAGATTGAAGGGCGAATTTCAAACGGCGCAGCATAAAAACATTACATTGTTTTTCAATGCTCTATTCACCAAATGTATTTTAATCGATTACAGTATGAGACACAGTAGTGCAACTCTCTAAAGTTACACATCAAGAGATCTGATCTTTAAAGGGATGATCACGTCTGATTGGATCTGGACTAGACACATGGTTTGTGCGTACAGAAAGCTGCTTACTTTAGCGCGTTTTTGCTGTTAAATTGTTTAAAATCACTTGAATGTTAACATTTGCAAGCCTTTGAAACATGTGCATAAACTTTCCCGGGGATCACATGCAAGCCGAACTGTGGGTTGTGATCCGTACGGATCACGGAGCAACTGCGATCGGTCACAGCACTAACCGATATATATCAGCCAATAATCTATATCGGCCGATAAAAGCTAATTTTCGGCAATAGTTTAAAAACAGACGATAGTCATGGCCGATATATCCTGTCAATAAAAAGCGAAATGCAATGAATTTAAGCTCTGTGTATAGTAGGGCTGTCACTTTTGAGAAAAATCAAATTCGAACGGATTTCGAATATCACGCAATGTATCCGAATATATTCGAATATCTAGGTGCCCCCCTAGAGATTCAATCACAAAATTATTAACAGTGACAGTCATAAACAGGGTTGTCTGGATTACTTTTTTTACTTGAAACAGCAGGTTATCAACTTGAATAACAAACTTATATATATATAAAAAATGATTCAGAACCGTTACAAACAATAACATGACAACTTAAATAGCAGCAGGAGTATATAGGCAGACGCAAACGGAATTCGCGCCCGCAGATTTCGGCAGAAAACTCAGCGGAATTCCGCGGATTTAATGCCCGTCATTGACAAGCACACATATCCCGCGCTTGAGCGTGTTTGTGACCAGAACTGTCATTGACAACAAGCACACATACAAAGCCTATCACGCGCGTTTGTGAGCCGTCATTCACAAGTACATTAACCCTGCGCGTGCTGTTTGCTTGCCCGTTTTCAATGATAGAGAGCACAAACCCTTTGATACTTGAGATGAAATTAAACTTACCGCTTTAAGCAGATCTCACTTTTCGTCAATGTGACGCGCGACAGTCAGCACATGATCATTTCACATCCGTTTACAAGACAAATGCTGTTGTTGTTTAATATAAACTTTACATTGCGTTGTAAAAATTATGAAATTATCTTCATACATGCTAATTTCATAATGCGAACGTATTAACACAAGCTTTTTATTCTGCTATAATATTTAACACTATAAACAATATGTCATTTTATATACAAACTATAATTCTATCTTGACATGCACATGAGGTTCATTTTGGTCCCATTTGATTCCCTCTCTTGCGCACAGTTGCCGTCGTCGGTCTCACTCTCAGCCTCCTTCCTATTACGAGGTGTTTTACTGTAAAAAATGCGCCACACATGGCATTTTAAAAACCGGATGGTTTATTTATAGTTCGAATACGGATATTTCACGTCATGTTCGAATGCATATTCGAATATCGAATAAAAAGTGACAGCCCTAGTGTATAGACTGTTTCATCGGATGAACGTGCAGTGAAGCGATTATGCGTCTGGTCAAAACTTTACTTCTGGTTTCAGTTTTTTTTAATGGTGTGATTGGTTGCTAAACTGAACTCTTGAACAAATACCTCGTCGAAAATAACAAATGTATTGGTGTTCTAGGTAATCTACATGTTGTTTATTTTGCTTGTTATATAAATGAAGAGTTTCGTTGCAAAACGAGATAAATCCATTTTTTAACATTTTTGTCAAAACATGTTTATTATTATGTTATCATGTTATAATTTTGTTTAATGGTGCTACTTAGCTGTATTTTTTAAGTTATGAAGGTTTAAATTAAAACAAACCAGTTGAATTGATATTAATTGAAATGCAACAAAACTCTTCAAATTAACTACTTTAAATTGACTTATGCTTAGCGAAGTTTAACGGAAGTTACGTGTTGACCACGAAAGCCGTTTGTTTATGTTGTTACTGCTAAAATCGTCTATAGAAAATGTAAAGACACATCAAGTTTTTAATGTTGAATATTAATTGTCATTTATATTCGAATTTAGTTAATGCAAGTTAATATAACCACCAAACTATCGGTATCGGCAGATATCATTCTGAATAATCCGCTATCGGTATTGTTGTAAAAATTGAATATCAGTGCATCTCTAATTAAAAACAAATATCATTAATCCTGTTTTCATTGAGAATGATTTGCATTAGTTTCCACTCTTACCCCTTCATTTCATCTCCACTGCTGCGGGTCATCGAACCCCTCCTAACCATCCCTCCCGCCCCCCTGTCCGCCTGCAGGCAGATGGCGCTCCTGACGATGACCTTGACATCCACGACGACCGGCTCTCCTACCTCTCGGCACCAGGCAGCGAGTACAGCATGTACAGCACCGACAGCCGCCACACCTCTGACTACGAAGACACGGACACAGAAGGCGGGGCCTACACCGACCAGGAGCTGGACGAGACCATGAACGACGAGGTGGGCCTGCCCAGCGAGCCGGCCATTACACGCTCTTCCGAGCCTGTCAGAGAGGACCCTCCGGTCATCCAGGATCCAGCCGGGTACCCAAGCTACCAGCATGCCGTAGCCCAACCGGAGCAAGTGAAACGAATCGACCCAGCTGGCTTTAAAATGGCAGCGCCCCAGCAGGTAAAAAACATTTAGGCCGTTTTTTTTTATAGGACGATAAAGTTTCTTTGTAATATTTCCCAAGATAGATAGGTTTCCGTGAGAATTTTGAATTCTGTGTGCAAAGGGATTGGACAACTTGGTTTTGTAAAGCTAAATGTCTCATAGTGTAGTGATAACCAATTTTAAATGAGCTAGTTTGTGTGACCATCCTATTTTCTTTGTTCAGCTTTCATTAGTAACCAGATTATCTGGTCAAGGATGCTTTGCTGGTCATAGTTACTGTTACTAGCGTTTGTCTGTAACCTCTTTGCCCCGTACTCCACAGCAAACTCAGGCCGCTCTGGCCTCACCACCCCCTCCCTCATCACTGGCAGCAGCGTCCCCTACTGTCGAACCTGCTGCGCCACTAGCGGGTACGACCCCAGAGGAGCCACCTGTCTCCCCTCTGGCCGACTCCCTAAACAGCCCTGCCCCCGTTCCCGACCCCCAGCCCGAACCCGAGCTCGCTCGGCCCCCAACACACGACCCCCACCAGTCGCTTCCTCATGGCCCAGATCCTAAGGTACCAGCACCACCGGAAGCTGGACCCGCTCCCGGCCCGGTTCAGCCCAGCTCTCTTATTTCAAATTTGCCTGTCTACCACTTTTTTCTTTGACTCCTCCCACTCCACTGTCTGCATGAATGCTCCGCCCACCCCACGCGTGTGGTGTGTTTGTTCCTTTGACACGACAGAGTTAACTGTGTAACTGGTACACATGCACCACTACAGTGGGCCCGTAGGAGGCCGAGGGAAGCGTATGCCTACGCCGTAGAAGTGCAGTCTTCTCACCTCGTACTTCCTCTTCTTGCATGGCTCCTAATGTTTGACGTTTCTTTCAGCTTGTTCTGTGTGTAGTAGGGTTGGGCGATATGTCAAATAGTTATATGAGCATATACGGTCGATATTAAGATTAAAAGAATAGTTTATCCAAATTTGCCATCCCAGATGTATATGACTTCCTTTCTTTAGTTGAACACATGACAGGATTTTAATATAAGATTATATGTATGTTATCCTCTTATATTGGAGCCAACATGGCAAAGCTCCGAGAAACACATAAATGGTTAATAGCATGTCGATAACGTTGATTCTCACTGGTACTATTAGTCATATATGCATGTTTCATTACGATACACGCAAGATCCAGTTTCATTCAATGTTATTGACATGCCGCCGTATTCAAATTAAAGAAAGGAAGTCACATACAAGGGTAAAAAATTATGTACGAATTTTCATTTTTGGGTGAACTATTCCTTAAAGTGACATTGTAAACATTGTGATAATCATTTTTGCGCATTACGTTTTTTAAAGAAATTGTAATAAGTAGTTTTGCGATCTTTCCTTGCCTCACAATCTTTATTAGTAGCAGTAGTGTTAGAGTTGGGGTTTTTTGTAAAATCGGTGCAAACTCTTATTGAACCATTAATTTGTGGCTTCATTAAAAAATTTACGAAAGTCAGATTTTATTATGATAAATTCTGTGTACACGTTCTCTTTTCAAATGTTCCTTTAGTGAAAAACCTGCCTTTTAAAAAACTTTTGGTTTATAATATTTTAAATCTACTGCTGTATATTAGCCTTCCAAAAAATGTATTATTTAAATATATAAACATATGATCTATCAAATGAAAACAAGTTTCATCCTATTTTGATTTGTTTTCTTTTTATTACCTCTCAAATTTGGGTAGGTTTCTTCAAAAATACAAAATTTTAAGCAAAAATCTGAGATAATTGCATTTTTTTGTTAGAGATCAGGTTCAGTTTTTACAGTTTTGGATCAGTGGATGCTTTCGTGTTTTATAAGTTATGTAAGAACGCCACCTAGTGGATAAAAGTGGAAATATGGATTGCTGTAAAAACTTGTCATTGGCAGGGACTTGTTTTTTCTTGGCGTGGGGCAGAAGCTTGATGCTGTCGTGTGAGAACAAACAACAGCCGGCATTTTTCCTTCGCCCGAGTGCCTCTTGCGTAAATTATTCAATTTTGATGGCTTACATTTCTTCCCCGCCACAGAAAACCACCACAGGTTTATCAATGCCATCAAAAGTATTATTTTGTTTTTGTTTGTTTGTTGATCACAAAGTAGAAAGTAGATGAGGAAAACTAGGATTTTGTGTGTATTCAAAGCAATGCCATTGTTGTTTATGATGCGTGGAATGGTGCGCTGTGATTGGTTAAGCAGATTTATTGCATCCTGCAGAGAAATAGGACTGACATTTTTCGCGTTTTGGGATAAAAGGGAGAAAAGATGAAAGAATAACACTGCAGATATCGGATTTTGTGTAAAATAACGAAATTTACTTATTTTACGAAAAAAAAATTAAATGACGTTTATCGCGTTTTGGAACCAAACTCTTCATATATAAATATATAAAAAATATAGAAAAAGAATGTATTACTGATAAATAAAATATAGAGAGAATTTTTTTTCTTTGTCGCCCAGCCCTAGTTTGTAGTGATAGCAATTGTAATGGTAGCGTTTGGCTTTGACCTGAATCACACTCATACAGGTGGGCACTAGATGCACTGTAAACATGTCAATTTATTGCAAACGGACTTCTCGCTGATTTGCAAGAATGGACTTTTGTAGTTGCATGTTTGATTAACCTGCAGACAGTATCTACAGCAATGTAAAAGGAAAACAACCGAACCCATTCTGCATAACGTCTTCAGTGTTTCTGAAGCTCTTATGTAGGAGCTTTTACACTGTTCAATTGTACTGTATGAGACATTGGACCTTTTACGGCTCGACTGTCTTCAGGCTATACTTGGAAGTTTGAGAAGGAGCCTTTCATGAGATGGATAAAATGTTTTCATGAACTATTGCTCAAAATGTGTCAATGTTGAAAGGCTTCTTATCAACTTGTAGAAATGTACAGTAGAGCTGTGTAGTAAACCAATAAGATGCTTGTTTAATTACAAACTGTTTTTGTTCATCATTTTAGGTGTATTATTATAGTACTTGCAGGGCAGCACATTTGTTTTTTGTTTTTTTTCCTGCAAAAGATGCAGTTAAAAAAAAATAAGCCGCTGATGTACAATTTAGTTTTTTGTACATCACACTTTAATTATATATCATGTTCGAACTTTTGTTTATTTGCGTTTAATAATTAAAAATGTCTACATCAGACGTATATACACAAGACAAAACTAACCATTGCTGACACTACAGTAGCTCACCAATGCCACATTTATATTTATACGTTTTGGCATTGGTCATTTCTAGTGTTGATGTGGACCACATACAAAACAAAAACGCATGAATACTTAATCAATTATACAGTTTTTAACACCTTATTAACACAGTTTTTCTGCTACCTTGCAAGCACTACTTTTCATAAACTAAAAGTCTTTTGAATCTCAGTGCTGTTTTCAGGCAATTTTTTAATCTTAAATAAAGATTAGCCTGCTTTTATTTAGATTCGTTCTTTACCAAAATGTGTGATTTGGTAAGTTATCTTGCTCTAATGGTTTCATTTTATCCCTTGCAGATGTATAGAAAGGATCTGTACAGCATAGACGAGTCGGTCCGCGTGAACCACGGCGTGAAGCCTCCCCCTCCCTCGCAGCCACAACAACAGCAGCAGCAGCCTTTAGCCCCTCCCACCACGCTACCCTACAGCCACCAGCCTGTCTACCAGGACCAACAGCCATACCGCCAGTACGACCACCCGCCTTACGGCTACGACGGTGGCGGCTATGCACAACCAAAGCCTCACAATTACGACTCGCATCTGCACTACGACAACCGTGTGCCTCACTACAACGAGCAGTGGTCACCTTACGACCAGCAGCAGACTCCACCCCAACCGCCGCCCGCACCCAGCTACCCTCAGGGCCACCAACCTCCTCCCTCCGTGGGGTACGAGATCCGCTCTCCGTACGAGGACGGCCCCACAAGGGATTACAGCCCACCTCAGTCTAACTATGAAGGGGCGCCCCCTATGGGTTACGATAACCGTCCGCGACACCTCAAACCTGCGCCGGTACGCTACGAAGAGCCGCCACCTCCCCCTCCTGCAACCTCCTACGAGGCCCGCTCGCCTTTCCAACCCGAGCCGCACGGTTTTCCAGGAAACGCACACCGCTCCCCGGATCCTCCTAAGCAGTATTACGGCGATGCTGGAATGAGACCGCCGTACAACCCTATGGGTCCTCCAAACCGTGTGTATAAACCCCCCCAGCACGAACCTTTGATGAACTCAGAACCTCCTCTTCCACCTCCCAAACCCGAGGTCGTCTTGTCTCCAGGGGAACCTTCTCACACAGCGGCTTCAAAACCTTTGCCTCCTCCGCCCAGGGATGATGAGGATGATGATGATCCTGCAATGAAGCCTCAGTCTGTGCTCAACAGGGTCAGAATGTTCGAGAACAAACGTTCGGTGTCTGTAGACCGAGTCAAGGACACTGGAGATGTAGCAGGAATCAGGGTACGTGTTCTGTTTGTGCTTTATTCGATACTCATTGATAAGGTTATTTACTTTATCAGGTGTGTAATTATTGTTGTTAATGGCGTAATTATATTGTTGTATTGCTTGTTAAGGCAAACATAGGTCTCGTACACATTGCAAACTTTCAGGAGTGACAACCGCATTTAAATGCGGGAGTGAATCCCCTAAATGTTCGTTACATGTCTGTACGGAACAAGACTCACTCCCGAAAATGTGATGATTGACACAGAGATAACCATAGCAACGTTCTGCCGTCTCTTGTGCTTATCACTTACAGCTTTGACCAAAATAATTTAACAGCGTTATGTTTTGTAATAAACCACCATCTTGGTATTGTGTATTATACGTTTTTGTGAGGCTGCTCCACAGTGCTCTGTCTTGCAGTGTTGCCAGGTCCTCATCTTTTTTGTACGTACATATTGTTTTGGGTCTCAACCATTCATTTATGGCGATGAAGTTTTTGGTGTTATTTAAAGTGTGAAGGTGCCAATCCCAATATTTTGATCTTTGAGGTAAAGCATTTGGATTTATTTCAATTTATTATTGGATTTTTCTTGTTTGCGTTTTTATTTTTTGCAGCAAACGCTCGTGCCTCTGTCATTTTCTGCACCGCGCATACAGAAAACTTTTTCCCCTTCTAGGAATTAATTTTTTTAGAAGATAGACCTGTAATGTCCATGATGCACGCTTAAACACTTTATTAACTACTAGTTGTTCAGTTTGGTTAGGTACACACTATGCAGAGTTTCTATAAATGCGGTTGTCACTACCTGAGTTAATTCGGTTGTAAAATGCGGTTGTCTGTCCCGTAAATTACTGAACTGTGTGTGTACAAAACAGGATTAAGCATTAAAAGGTGAAGTGACAACCGAATTACTATGCAGTGTGTACGGGACCATAACTAAGTCCCATATCTAAGTATAAGAATTTTATAAACTTGGTATTGACATTATCCTAGCAAACACCTGCAACATCCTAGCAACCTCTATTTGCACCGGATTCACACCAGAGCGGTTGACTTTTGGTGCGGATCCGGCCCACAGTCGTCTGCCGTCTGGGTATAGCAATGCCAGCTTAAAACACACTGGCAGTGCCATGGCAAACTTCCTACTATTGTGGTGGCTACATGGGCAAACTTAAATCGTTTGTAAAAATCTCTTTTTGTGATTAACATTTTGTTTAATGGATGTGCCTTTCTCTACAGCCCGCGGATCTTCCAAAACCTGTGAGCACCCCGGGTCCTGTGCCTAAAGCCAATTCACTCAGCAATCTAGAGCAGGACAAACCATCTTACAGGTATCATCTCACACACAGTACCTATAACCAGTGTCTAAAACTAACACTAACCAGTGGCCAAATGATGCTATATACATTACTTCTTATAGATAAACACGTAGTAGAAAAAAACTGTATAAACTGTAGTTACAAAAAAATGGCATTTAAAGGGATAGTTCACCCAAAAATTGAAATTCGATCATCATCCTCATGTTGTTCTAAACCTGTATGAATTTCTTTTTTTGATGAACACAAAAGAAGATATTTAATGATGGTAAACACACAGCTGATGGTAACCATTGACTTCCATTGTTGGATAACAAATATTATGAAAGTATTGTGATAAATTATGAAGAAGATATTTTGATAAACGATGGTAAACATTTTTGTTTCGTTTTTCCTACTATGGACGTCAATGGTTAACCTCAGCTGTGTGCTTACCATCATTTATCAAAATATCTATTTTTGTGTTTAACAGAAAAAAGAAATTCATACATGTTTAGAACAACATAAAGATGATGACAGAATTTTCATTATTGGGTGAATCCCTTTAACCACTAAAACGGAAATAAATTGTTCAATCCAATTAACTGAACATATTGAAAATTCAGATTTTTTTTCCAGTTTGAAGCTAATAAAGAAATGCAAGTTAATCCGACACTGACTGTGTTAACACATTTGTGCAAAACGTCATTGCGTTAGCAAAGGTCATGGGTTCGATTTCCAAGACTATGGGGGACTGGCAGACTATGAATCATCAAGTTTTGCACTTCCATGACAGCTGAGCACATGCTGTCATTAAAGGCGGGGTGCATACTTTTTGAAAAACAGTCAGGCCGACTACCAAAACACACTTGTAGCCAATCAGCAGTAAGGGGCGTGTCTACTAACCGAACTCATTGCCTGGGTTGCATATGTGTGGGGCGGGTCTTTTAAAAGACGGTCCAGATTTGTTTAGGTGATTTCAAATGTCAACATTGGCTTTCAGAGATCATGCACCCCGCCTTTAAAGGGATAGTTTACCCAAAAAGGATAATTCGGTCATCATTTACCCACTCTCAACTTGTTAAAAACCTGTATAAATTTCTTTGTTCTGCTATACACAAAGGAAGATATTTTTAGCGATGTTTGTAACCAAACAGCTTTGGGGCACCATTGACTTCCATAGTATTTTTTTCTATGTTTCATGTGATTTCTACTATGATATCTTCCTTTGTGTTCATCAGAACCAAGACATTTCTACAGGTTTTAAACAACTTGAGAGTGTGTAAATAATGACAGAATGATCCTTTTTGGGCAATCTATTCCTTTACAGTAAAATGGAGGAACATACTGTATCTCCTTTTAACAAAAAAAATTAATCTAAAATTATTATACTAATATTATTTGTCTTAAAATAAATCTTTTTTGTATAACAAACAGATTCAGCAGAACCTACCCATCAATATTTTAGGAAGCTTGCAAACTTTCTTTCTTCATATGCTTTATTAACAAAAGAAACCCTACAGTGCCCTCTGCTGGATGCTTCACACTTTATGTTCAGTGTACTATCAAATCTTCGCAAGTTTAAATCATTTGGTCATCTGCCTCTAGAGCTCCAGAGCCCCAGAAACCTCAGACACGTGTAGGGGATGAGGTGATTCGCACCAATCATTATGACCTGGATGAAGATGAAGAGTATTACAGGAAGCAGCTGTCTGTATTTGACCGTCGCAGCTTCGACAGCAAGGGCATGAATCAACCCAACCCTGGAATCAATCGCTTCCACGAGCCGCCCAAACCGCCTCAGCCTCAGATAGGATATCCATTTGCCAGGTACCGTTGAGCTTTAAACACTGTACAGGACTGATAATCTACACAATTATGTGGCATTACAGTCCGAATATTACAGTCTATTACACCTTTCACTTCAGAACGGAGTCTGTAGAGAAGATAAGCCCTGTCGACAAGAGGTACGAACCTTTGACGCCCGTCAACCCATCACCTGCTCCGTACAGCCAACCCACCCCTGTTGCTCCGCCCACTTCCCTCCCTAAGCTCAGCAACATAGAAGGTAAGATCATAAATAACCTGTTGCATGAAATTATGAATGATAGATATATTGACTATTAAAATTATTATTAATATGTCATCTGTGTCTATTTACTCCCAGTCAATTCGCACCCAGATCCTCACAGTTCTCCCAAAGCCAAACCGGACCTGTCCGCTCTCAGAGCCCCCGCTCGCGACGACCCCATCCAGACCAATTACCAACCCCCCAAGTCCTCCATCAACGGCACCGATGCCCCTCCCAAAACGCTGGGCATCCCGACCAGCTACAATCGCTTCGTCCCCAAGCCGTACACCAGCACCGCCCGGCCCTTTGAGCGCAAGTTCGAAAGCCCGAAATTCAACCACAACTTGCTTCCCAATGACACTCAGTCCAAGCCCAGCATCAATAACAACCTGAAACCTCAGATCTCACCGCAGCCGCAGGACACAGACAGCGGGGTGGACACCTTCACTCGAACCATGGACAACAGGCCCAAATATCAGCACAACAACATCAGCGCTGTACCCAAAGCCGTTCCCGTCAGGTAAGACGATGACGTAGAGTTAAACTTGTGTTTTTATGAAACAAACATTATGGTTTTTATTTTTTTTATTGTTGTGGGTAAAAATCTTGCAGCACGTTTTCTTAAATGCGATGGAATATTGTGGGATATTTATGCAATTTAATGCGATAAAAATGTAAAATAAAAAACTGTTTGCTGCTTTTGCAGCTTTTCAATGATGTTCACGTCACATAATCACGTCACTTCGTAACATTCCCATGGCAACAGGGGACATGGTTGCACTTGTATGAAGTAAATGCTAAATTTTTCAACTTTCTGCTAAGATATATGTCTTTTTTGCAACGAAAATGCAGGGATTATGAAATCATGCAAGCCCCGCATATTTTGCGTGCGGAAATCTGCAATTTATGCTGCGAAAGTGTGGCGTATTTGAAAAAATGCGGTCCCTGCATAAATATGCAGACTTTGGCTGATTATGCATTAAATCATGTGATCACATAATCACGTTTTTTTTTTTTTTTTTTGAGGAATAAATTATACATTTATAAAAAAAAATTATAGATACATTATATTTAGAGTATATATTTTTTTTAAATATTGTGGTATTTTTTACAATTACTTATCTGTGAGCGTCATTATTTAAAAAATAAAATGAATGTGCCCTCATAATCTTTAATCAAAAATGCAAATCTTCCATCCTCAAAATGATCTCTCTTTACTTCCGATCACGAGTTATGGCTTGAGGGCGGGGCCCGGAAAAAGATTACAACGATTAGCAACATGACCCAACTTACAAAGATCCAATCAATTCTCGCTGAACGAATTCAAGTCCCGCCCTATCTTTATTTCTCATTTAAGAAGCCGTTTCACTTGGATATACATCACGACTCGGAAAATAAGACAATCGCTGCTATTTCCGTTTTATTGTGGCTTTAAAGAATGCAAGAAATGTTGTGTAAGGATTATGATAAATAAAAAAAACATTATGTTAAATGACACTGCATGAAAAGAGGTGTATCCGTACTAGGAAACTCCTGTAAACACCACTGATTTTCGGAGGTATCTACTAGTTCCACTGAGGGTAAACTTCTAATTCCACCAAGTTAGGAAACTCCCGTAATGATACCAATTCGGATGTATCTTGCTGATGGGATATTCCTGTGGTACATGCAGCCATTTGTTGCCATGGCAAATAATCCCATTGAAGATTTTGTCAGGGGACATTTTCACACCTGCAGAGATACTGGGATTTCACACCTTTGCACAATTCTAGTGTCCCCATTGGTGTTTAATCTCAACACTGATTGGTTGCTTTTAAAACCCCCTCCCAAAACTCTGACAACTATTGGGACACAACTTTGAAACTTTCCAGTTGAGATTATTTGATTGGTTACACTTTGTATTAAGCCCAACCCAAGCCCTCATAGCTTAGTGACTTGATTGGTTATTTGCCTGCTATGCAGATAGACTACAATCCCCCCCACTATATATATATATATAAACCCTTAAAAAAAAAAAAAAAACTTGAATTGAGTTTGAAATGTTTATTTAATAAAAAAACTGAACAATTCACAATTGTCACAATCACAAAATAATATTACACACAAATATTAAAAGTTGCATACATAAACAATACTATTTAAACTCATAAATATACAGACAGAGAAAGCAATATTAGAGTAAAATAAAACAAAATAAAAGCAACAATGAAAACTACATTCAAAGCAGTACAATGTAATGTAGCAGTGGCGGCTCGTGACTGCTCATCCGAGGGGTGCAAATTCAAAATAAGTGTTCGGAGTGTCATTGCTTGCGTTTTTAAAATATGTTTGTTGCTTTATGTAAACCATGTGCATCACGTGTTTAGTCAAAACACGTGATGCACATACACGCAGAACACATATTTTGAAATTGGGAACCGCACAAATGACTGGCTATATACATGTTGTGACAGACTTTGCATCGAGTGCTCACAAAAAAAGAAGTCACCAGCTGCCACTGTAATGTAGTAAATATCTAAATAAAATGAACAACAACTATATTGATCTTGCTTTAAGAAATCAGTCCTACACTGCAAAAAAATGACTCTCTTACATAGTATTTTTGTCTCGTTTTCAGTAGAAATATTATTTAAATAAAATGCTTTTTCTTGATGAACAAAATGACATAAGAAAATAAGTCTAGTTTTAGACAAAATAAATAAATGCACAAAATTTAAGTGAATTTGTGCTTAAAACAAGCAAAAATATCTGCCAATGGTGTGAGAAAAAATCTTAATGTTTCTTTTTTCTTAAAAACTTAATTCAAGCACAATTTTCTCACCCCATTGTTATATATTTTTGCTTGTTTAGGCACAAATTTACTTAAATTGTATATTTTTGTCTAAAAACTAGACATTTTCTTAGGTAATTGAATGATTTAAGAATTTTTAGTTTTTCTACTAAAAACAAGATAAAAATCCTAAGTTAGAAACTGATTTTTTGCAGTGTAGATACAATTGCAGAGGTCTGTCTTGGAATTATTCAAGAATTTCTCACTGTAAAACCTAAAAGTTAACTAAACTCAAACCATTTAAGAAAACCGGTTGCATTAAACCATTTAAGTTTTCAAACAAATTGAGTCACATGCAGTTATGCACTTATATTTAAGTTCACACTAACTAAATATAAGTGCATAATTGCACAAGACTTAAGTTCACAGTACTCAAATGTATGTTTTTTTGAAACTTAATGGGTTAAGGCAACCGATTTCCTTAAATGGTTTGAGTTAAGTTAACTGTTAGGTTTTACATTGTAAAGCATATACTTGTCAGCAAAGGTAACGTTGATGCACCCTCATCTGGACAGACATCTCTTTGGAGCCCTTTGGAAATATAAAAGTACATATAAGTATTTGGCATAATACTAATACACATATACGTATACACATATACGTATACACGTACACACACACGACAAATCAAATGACATAGAATTAAAGTTGTACATTTTAGAAAGTTTACATTAAACCAATGGTTCTTAACGTAATTCCTGGAGTCCCACTGCCCGGCATGTTTTGTATATCTCTTTTATCTGACAGACGTAGTTCAGTTCATGGAGATGCCTTCTAATGAGCTGATGATTTGAATCAGGTGTGTTAAATAAGGGAGACATACAAAATGTGCAGAGCAGTGGGCCTCCAGGAATAACGTTAAGAACCACTGCATTAAACTGTACAAAGATACAACAATATATGATCAAAGAACTTCTTAATATTCATCTTCTTACTTCATTTTCTGTGTTGATGTCCTCAGAGTCTCTGTGTTGTTCTGCAGCTTCATTACAGTAGGCTACTTCAATATAGTTGTCTATCAAACACAAAATAAAAAAAATAGAATCACATACATCATAACACATCTATTTACGATTTAACCTGTTTAATTTAATAGTTTAATTATTAAACTTACATCATTTTGGCCAGATTGCAGTGACATCAATTTCTTCAATGTCTGGATCAATCTGATGTTTTAGCTTTCACTGTTACTTCATTATATTTCTCTGGCAAACACCTAATTAAAAATCAAAATCACAATACATCCGTTTACTATTTAACATGTTTGATTTTAATGTAATCATTGAATGATTAAACATACATCATCTTTACCCAGAAACCTCTTCATCGTCCACAAAGTTGACCACAGTGTACATGACCTCTGTAAACACAAACATGAATAGACTTCATATTTAAAAAGATGAAGAACAGTAAACATATAACGCAGTGGCGAACCGTGGGTACTTCAGCTGGGCCTTCAAAATATGCTATGAAGTGCAAATGCCTCTCCATCCATAATACTAGGCTATTCGTATTTTGTTAAATCATACAGTGAACGTGTAAAAATTCTGAGCACGCAAAGTTAAATTACAGAATGGGCATTGTCTGCCTTTAAATGCAGTTTTAAAGTTTAAAATTACTTTAATCTAACTGAAACACAAATCCAGATTCTGCTGCTCTGTAATGACAAGGGCTCTGTAAATTTGCATTTAACAAGCTTAAATTATGTTCTTTAATTTATTTTTTATTTTTTGGAAATATATATTTAGCTGTAGGATACCTTGTTAATCTTTTTCATAAGGGTAAATATAGCACCCTGCGTTCTCAGTGCACCTCCTTGTGGCTTATAACTGTTGTTATATTATATCCAGGGCTCGCAAAATCTCTAGCCCGAGCCCCGAGGTCCCGGGGCTATTGGGAATTCTTGTCGGGCTACCAAAATGTATCTCCGCCCTGCCCATCGGGTATAGCGAGGTAAAAAATATTTGAATGTTTTCGCATTCTCTCAGATTTAGTTAGGAAATTATATTGTATGTAATTCGGCGTCGTCTGTCAGTCATTACTATCCTCACGTAACAAGTGCAACTGTCAGGAAGTAAAAGTATAATTAAACCCATTATTTTTCTCGTGTTCGCGTCATATGCACAGGCTCCTCTGCACGCGCTTCTCCCATCTGTGCCCTTCACGAGTACGCGCTTAAGTAAATTCGTTTTTACCTCAGCCCTATCAAGCTAGCCACAACGTCAATCAAGTTTTCCGCCATTTACCTCAACCACTCTCACCACAGAGATTCGGGCCATTAGACTGTATTAATATTAACGGTCTATGATCTTCGTCTTTGGTGTTTTACGGCAGCTCGCAACCAGTTTGTTGCATGATTAGGACTTCATGAAGGCTTACAATGTTTTGTTTTTTGCCCGCCCACTTGAAATCAAAACGTGATTGGTCGATTTGCCCGTCACTCTCCACACCAAAACACATAGCTTGGCCTTCCCTGGGATTCATGAAGTCCTAACCAATGAATGAGCCAGATAACCGGGCCTTAATAGAGACAGACGATTCTGATTGGATTAGATGTTTTCATGACATGAACCTGACAGTAAGCTTAACGTTAGAACATAGATGAGAGAAAATATATTACATGTATTGTATTAAATTGAATTAAATAGAAATTTAAAAATGTAAAAACATATTTTTATTGAATATTATTTATTTGTATTATTATAATAAAAAATCTTTTTATTAATTTTTTTAGGCCTTCTCTGAAGGCGTAGAAGGCCCTGAAGGTTCCCCACTGATATAACGTTTAAATATATTATGACTCCAAGCTTCTTTACAATTAGCATCTAGGTTCTCTTAAAGTGAAGCTGGCTTTGTTACAAATCAATATAAAGCTATTAAAACAGTCTTGAAAAATAAATAAGCAGCATCTACCAGAACTGAATGAGCTTTTAAATCAACATAAGATCGTCTGTACCATTTAAAATAGCAGAGAGACACTTGCTAGCTGCTAACATTTCAAACACACCAGTTACTGTTGTTGTGTTTTGTTTTAAGCAAATAACGTGTCATCTTGGCTTCTTTAAAGTTTTGTTTTTAAAAATTTAAACATCGAATTGATTCTTTTAACAGCCCGGTTTGAATGTTACTTCGCGTATTTTTAACCTCATGTTTACCGCTGTGTACCACGTATAACCTTAATGTTTTACTGTTTGTGCTTTAAATTCAAACAGTTCTAGTATAAAGACAAAAACGAATCATAGTAAATAACATAATATGAACAAATAGGCAACCGATCAGCGCGATGCAGACAAATTAATTAAATCAAACTTACCTTACTGTTAATGAGCAAACACAAACAAAGAGACGGAGTAGTCCAGGCAGTAATGGTTCGCGATTTTGAATTTTCCCGTCAAGCCCATAGGTTGAGCAGTCGCACCTGAAGGGTGGGGGCAGATGAGTAGGTGCAGGTGCATTCTGGGAAATGTAGTCCTTTTCTTTAATATACTTTTTTATAATGCGCATTTTCACACTATGCATTGTTCTTTATACTTGATTATTAATAAAAAATAAAAAAATATTTTTATAAAGTTTATTACGTTTACAAAACATGTTTAGTTGACAAACATGTTAACAGTTATTTGGAATGATGCTCAGATTTCCTTAAATATAAAATCTTTGTGAATCAGCACCTTCTTGATGAAATACAAAACTCTTTAAACATGCCTCAGGAATTATCTCTGGGTTTAGTGGATTAACTGCTCATTGGAAACATTGAACGTATACCTAAATGAATTCTTACTTAAATATAAGTAAATATAAACTAATGCTGAGTTAAGACATTTAACTTACTGAACTTACTTAACTACAACATGAACTCAAATTAATTTATTGTAAATTACTGCATTAACTAACAATGAAAAACATGTCGTAGTTAATGATGACTCTTCAATAGTTTATGATTAGGATATGCTGTAACTCAGCACTAGTTCATGTTAAAGTAAAAATACATGTATGTCTTTTTTCACTTTGATATATGGACCCTTATTATATTATAAAGTCCCCATCTCTTTTGTTTAAATTGATTGATTGAAGACAAACATTATAATATGTGGTCTGACTTTGTGCAAGCATGCATTATCATATGCTAAAAGTTACCTCCTCAGATAGACTAGAACATTCATGGGTGCCCGAACATTTTCCTTACAAGGGCCAAACCTGACTGAGGGCCGTGGGCCAAAAGTAAATGTTGTTGTGTTATATTAAAATTAAGGTTGCCCTGATAACCCCTAATTTATAATTTTCTAATATTTTAAATATAAATAAGCAAACATTACTCTGTTTATGCATAACTAATGCAGTTTTATTTTCCAAGGCTTTTTGTAGAAAAAATAAATCGTTTTGCCAATCAATTTTAAATATCCTTTTCTCTGTGTGCCACTGCCGCAACCTCTTCATTTTTAGCCTATAGTACCCGAGTTCATTAGGTTTCGTGATGCATTTTATACACCTTCAAGTATGCATGAAACATAAAAAAATTAAAGGTCTTTTGTGGGCCAACTTTGGGCACCTCTGGATTAGAAGTACAGTAGCTGACAGGTATCTGCAGATATGTTTACCCGAGTTTGTCAGTCTGTTTCACCCAACATGTTTTGCATCCACATGTGAAAGAGTGTCTTTTAGATTATGGACCTGTCTATTGATATTTTTGTTTCTATTTTAAAAGATTTAATGAAATGTTAGGGTAGAATTATAATAACAATAGAAACAGTGAACTTCAAATCATGAGACATCAGCAAAAATAAGCAGCTTTACATTTCACTGACTAATTTATCAACATCAGCTAGCAAAAATGAGTTACATGATGTCATTTGAACGGCTTCTTTTAAATGATGTATGCAGCATTGAGACATACGTGCACAATATTCTGACCTAGGGCAGTTGGAGAAATGTTTTCAAAGTGTTGGAAATATATATTCTGAAATAACATTTGTTGCATTTCTCTTGAGTCAGAGACATAATTTTCACACATTAAAATGGTAATTGTGTCCATTGAATTTTAGTTATTTTGAATGATGCTTAGTTTCTTAAATAGACTAATTAAATTATATTAATAATAAACATATTTAGAAAACACAGTTTTTATGTACCACAATACTGTATGTGTTGTCTTAAAGAGACATGGTTAACCCCCCACCCCACCCCACCCCACCCCACTCAGCTCTGAAAACAAAGAAGACAGCTCTACCTGTGGGTCATTAACATATAAAAAGCCCTTCACACCTCACACCCACCGCTCCTCACAACCAGCTGTAAGGATTCCTGGAAACTTCCACCAGTTCCCTTTAAACATCCACAAACGTAAGGTTTCTGGATGTTTCACGAGTTTACTTTGGTGTATTACCTTTCCAAGCACTCTGCCTCAAAAATCTGGCAAACCTAAAGTTTAGCAGGGATTTCCCATTCCGTATTTGTCCGTATACAGCTCTTTTCATGCAGTGTGATGTATTGTTTTTCACCATAGCACTCAAAAACCCTCCGTTAAAATCGTCCCTCAATTCAAAGCTTTGCTTCTGTATTGAATTAACCACATTCAATAAATATCAAGACAATTACTGTCATACTACAAATTTCCTGCCAAAAGTAATCTTCTTCTATCATGCACATTTTGTTGGAGTTTAATAGCTCTGTGCAATAAAAGTTTTGTTTCATATTAATTTATCCATTTGAGCTATTTAAGGGCTACATTTAGTGTCCATATATCACTAAGAAATGCTGATGGTGGGTGTATATGGCCCTATATTAGCCTTAATGTACCTGGATGAAACTTTTCCACTATTGTACATGTAGACCTTTTCAAAGCAAACTAATAAAATATTGTCCGATTTCTTGATTATAACAGATTTAGTTTATTCCCCTAAATCAAACACCTGTGCATTTTCTAGCCCTAGTGCATTGGATGATGACGATGAAGATGAAGGTCACACGGTGGTTGCCACGGCGCGGGGCATCTTTAACTGTAACGGCGGAGTCTTGAGCTCAATAGAGACGGGAGTCAGCATCATTATTCCTCAAGGTGCCATCCCGGATAGTGTGGAACAGGAGATTTACTTCAAAGTGTGTCGGGACAACAGCATTCTGCCCCCATTGGACAAAGAGAAAGGTCTGACATTTTTTGTTTTAGTACTTTTTTATGTCTCAGGTGTGTCTGAAGTTTTAGCTCAAAGTACCTCACTGATCATTTGTTATAGCAAATGTCTAAAACACCCTTATTTGGGTGGGAGCAATAAGCGCTGTTTGTACATGGGTGTACCTTTAAAAGAAAATGAGCTAAAGCTCCTCACTCCCTTACCAACAGACAGTGAGTGCTTTTGGTAAATTAGTGCTACAGCGTGCTAACAAACACGTTTAGAAAAGCTTTTGGGTAAGATTAACCAGTCAGTGGGCGGGGCTTTAGTATGACGTTACATTAACAAGATAATCAAAACGGCATATCTAATGAGACTACTTTGGTTTAAAGGAAAACACCATCGTTTTTCAATATTTTACTATGTTCTTACCTCAACTTAGACAAATTTATACATACCTATCTTTGTTTAATGCGTGCACTTAATTTTTGTACAGCGCCTCGTGAATGTGTTAGCATTTAGCCTAGCCCCATTCATTCCTATGGCTCCAAACAGGGATGAATTTAGAAGCTACCAAACACTTCCATGTTTTCCCTATTTAAAGACACAAGTAAATATGGTGGCACAAAATTAAACTTTAGTTTGGAGCCATAGGAATGAATGGGGCTAGGCTAAATGCTAACACATTCAAGGAGCGCTGTACAAAGATTAAAATTGCACGCATTGAAAAAGATAGGTATGTATTAATTCATCTAAATAGAGGTAAGAACATAGTAAAATATTGAAAAACTGTGGTGTTTTCCTTTACTGGGGATGAAAAAAGCAGTGGGTGGATTTTTGTCATGGTAGGGTTGTTGTGTTCACGCACTGCCAACACACCTTTATGTCCAAACACCTTGTAAATTTGGATTTTGCTTAATATGTGCCCTTAATAAATATACTAATTTATGTTTGGCTTAATTTAAACCTTATATGTTAAACTGGTCCTCATTATTTACACTACTTAAATTAACTCATTCCCTGCCAGCCTTTTTTTTTATGTCGCCCGCCAGCATTTTTGTGGTTTTACAAAACATATTATTCTTATAATATATAAACATACAAATGTATCAAATAAAAACAGACACTCTGTTTTCAAACAAATAAAAAAAATTTCATCCTATCTTCATTTGTTCTCTTTTTATAACCTCTTAAATATGGGTAGGTTTCTTTAGAAATTCTAAATTTTAAGCAAAAAGCTGAAATAATTGTAATTTTGTTAAGAGATCAGATTGAGCGATTATCAAAACACATGATTAAATTCGTTTTTGCTTCAGTTTTTTTATTATCCACCATCTAGTGGATAACAGCGGAATAACAGATTACCATAAAAACTCATCAGGAAAGCGTCATTGGTAGGGAAAGTTTTCTCTTAATTGGTGGAGAAAGAGTAAAATGTATCTTGAAAAGAAGCTGTTAAAGTATATTAATGTATGGGGATAAGTATTAAGTCATTTATTTCTGTGTTTCATTACAGGTGAAACCCTGCTGAGTCCTCTGGTGATGTGCGGCCCTCACGGTCTGAAGTTCCTGAAGCCCGTTGAACTCCGTCTACCACACTGTGCGTCTATGACCCCTGATGGTTGGTCTTTTGCTCTAAAATCCTCCGACTCCTCGTCGGGTACGCCGTAGTTTCTCTCTGTCCTTTAATGGGTCTTTTGGTATCGGTTTGGATGGGACTACTTTATCTTTGCTTTGGGTTTGGTTTCATTTTCTGGTTTCAGTACGTAACATCCACAAAATCTTTCTAATCACATGACGCGTTCACTATGCATTTTATCATCGGTCACAAACAGTGTTGAGGGTAACGCATTACAAGTAACGTGCATTACGTAATAATATTACTTTTCTAAAGTAACAAGTAAAGTAACGCATTCCTTTATAAATGTACACATTAATATTTGAGTTACTTTTTAAAAAAAAGTAATGCAAGTTACTTTTCAGTTTTAATTAATTAGAAAAAAAAATTACTGAATTAAACTAAATGAAGTCACATTTGAGGAACAGTTGGAGTCAGAAAACAAAGATGGCAGGCCAGAGCTTGACATTTTTGCAATGGAAATATGCAATATATGAATGCGGTACTTCTAAGTCATAAAACTGAAAGAGATCAACCCTTAGCCAAGTAAGAAAAAGTAACGCATCTATTACTTTCCATGAAAAGTAACTAATTAACGCATTTAGTTACTTTTTTAAGGAGTAACTTAATATTGTAATGCATTACTTTAAAAAGTAACTTTACCCAACATTGGTCACAAAACACAAATGCCATTTGTTTCTTGTATCTTTAACCCTCATTTATAATGAATTTATTCAAAATTATTTCATAGCAAAGCACTGTTTGCATAATTGTTCACTGGTGATACATACAAGCTGTAATGTATGGGAGTGACACCTGCATACACCCACCTTAAGGATTATTAGGAACACCATACTAATACTTTGTTTGATCCCCTTTCACCTTCAGAACTGCCTTAATTCTACGTGGCATTGATTCAACAAGGTGCTGAAAGCATTCTTTAGAAATGTTGGCCCATATTGATAGGATAGCATCTTGCAGTTGATGGAGGTTTGTGGGATGCACATCCAGGGCACAAAGCTCCACCACATCCCAAAGATGCTCTATTGGGTTGAGATCTGGTGACTGTGGGGGCCATTTTAGTACAGTGAACTCATTGTCATGTTCAAGAAACCAATTTGAAATAATTCGAGCTTTGTGACATGGTGCATTATCCTGCTGGAAGTAGCCATTAGAGGATGGGTACATGGTGGTCATAAAGGGATGGACATGGTCAGATACAATGCTCAGGTAGGCTCTGGCATTTAAACAATGCCCAATTGGCACTAAGGGGCCTATGTGTGCCAAGAAAACATCCCCCACACCATTACACCATTGCATTGAGAAATTGAACAGGTGTTCCTAATAATCCTTTAGGTGAGTGTATATTCCCTAAAATTGAAGTAAATCCCATAAACATTTTTAATATCTTGAATTTAGATGGGATGAAAATACCATCTTTTGTTGTTTTGTGGCTTTAAACAATTAAAACAAATTGCCACATGGCTCACCTGATTTAAATGTGCACTGTGTAGATTTTTAGCGAAATCTAGCTGTGAGACTGTGAATTGCAACCAATGTCTCAGTCCACAGCTCACCCCTACCCATCGAAACTTATAGTAAAGCTACGGTAACCACCGTAGGAAAAACATCGTAGTCTGTTATGTATAGTTATTAGGGATGCTTAACGATTAATCGTGATTAATCGTTAGCAGAATAAAAGTTTTTGTTTACATCATATATGTGTGTGAACTGTGTATAATAACTTTGAATAAATAAATGTTCACACATGCATGTATATGTTTTATAAATGTTTACATGTGTATATACATTTGTATATTTATGTATAATTTATATAAATATAAATACTTAATATATACATTTTTTTTTCTTAAAATTATACATGAATGTGTTCATATTTATTTATATATATACATATTTATTATACACCGTTTACACACATATGTGATGTAAACAAAAACTTTTATTCTGCTAACGATTAATCGCGATTAATTGTTTAGCATCCCTAATAGTTATGTTTATTATAATGCATTTCTGTCAAGAGATCCTCCTAAAAGTTACACAATGCACCTTTGAAAGATACAATTGATGCTTTTTTAAGTAATTTACAGTTTTTTTTTTGAAAAAGTAATTTCAGCTGCAGTATTTCAGTATCACTCTTATAAACTGAGTAGTGTGTACAGAACAAAGTAAAGCGACAACTTTATTTAGCCTCGGGTGTGAATGTGGCGGCAATAACTGCTCAAAATGGAGTCAGAAAACTTTTCTCATAACACGATATCTCCACAGGTGACCCCAAATGCTGGCAAAACAAGTGTCTACCAGGAGACCCCAATTACCTTGTGGGTGCTAACTGCGTGTCCGTGCTGATCGATCACTTCTGAAGAGAGCAACAGCTGGTCTGTTACCGAAAGTGAACGTTGAGACTGAGGCCGTGAGGAAGATCGCTTCCCTTCTTCATCCTTTGATCTCCACCACTTTATGAAGTATTAATTCTTTCCACTTTTCTTTGGGCTGAAGCGTCGTACCCAAAAAATAATGACTCTGAGAACAAGGGATTTTGCTTTACTTTTTCACTTTTTTTGCCTTTTTTTTCCTTTTGGTGCTTGAAGACTTGCAAAAAATAACTAAATAAATTAATGAAGAAATGGAACTGCATGACCTGTGCCACAGACAGTATGAAAACGATCCCATTTTTGACATTTGTAGCCTCCTTTCTTCTCCGGATAAGTACGAGCGGAACTGGAAAAAATAGATGGAAAATTTACAAATAAGCGTGACATCCTACCCGCAAACAGAAAAGATGACGTATGTAGGTTCACGGTCATGTGTTTTCGTGGAACGCCGTAACGGATCTCTCCGGATCTGGGAATAAAGCATGTGGGTTTCTAGAACAATTGTGACATTTTAATATGAAGAATGTGACTGTTGCACTCATTTGCTAAAAGACTTCCCTCTCTCCGGCTAAAAACAAAATAGGCTCTACATTTTGAAGCGACCTTTTCTAGCGATGTTTTACTGTAGATAAACTGTGGTTTTCCGAAACTCCTGCTGTGTAGAGATCTATGCATGTGCTATGACTCAGGTCCAAACGCCTGCTACTAAGTTGATACACAAACCTACCCATCATACACTGCAAGCAGTGATGCCTTATCTGCATTCTTTTCCTCTTCTTTTGACCCGAAAGACGAGCGAAAGTCGAATTTCTGTTACAGAGGGAAGTTACATGAAGGATACGAAGTTCTCCCGCCATGAAGTCGCTGAACTGGGATATTTAGCACACACGAATAATTAAGTCTGAACAACAGGTCTGCTTTATTCCACTGCTATGCATATAAAGTCAAATATACACTAGGATATGTTTAAATTACAGCTGTATATATATTGTGCTAGCATATGGCCTTGGTTCGCTGTAAATTACCTTTTGTACATCTTTGTTATTTTGTATAAAAACGTAACATGGAAAAGTTTCTTAAAAAAAAAAGAGAAAACTGTAACATTGGTTATGTTTGTATTCCGGTTACACTTCTGAGCCTTGGAATTTAACTTAGCAGTACAGAGAAAATTTAAATGAATAAAAAAATTAAAATGAAACGCGACGTTATCTTTTATACCAACATATAAATATAAATATATATATATATATATATATATACAAACACTACGTACGTAATAGCATTTTTAACAGTTACGAAGACATTTTTATTCTTATTTACGACCTAGAAAAGTGCTCGGAAATAATTTAACGACTCTGTATTTACGGGTCTGCATTGGTGGGCGGACCCTGACTTTATTTGTGATACCGAATGCTGTATTGTGTGCCCTGAAATGTATTTTTGTACCAATAGACAGTTTATTAAGGCACATCAGTACAACTTTTTTTATATATTACAGCTTCAACCCAGGTTTAGTTTCTCCTCTTTGTGTGGCGACATTTTATTTTATTTGTTTGTTTTTTCTTCGCAGCACATTTCTAAGTATACGACTGTATTAATAAATAAATTCGTTTTCAAAGTAAAAATTGTCTTTCCTGCTTGAATGAAACGTACTGGGCGATCTTGACAATTGTGAAATGTAAACTTAACACATGTTCAACGGTTAATGATCTCTGTATCTGGTACAAAAGGTAACTAAGGTTCATTTGGCTTCAGAGGTCAGTGGGGAGGAGGTTGAGACATTCGCTCATTTGCCCTTTCACCTAGTTGTCGATATTGCCGCTGATCCCTGAGCAAACCAAGCACATATCTCACCACCTGATGTGAGACCGAGTCCAATCTGTGAGCAACAACTACAAAGTCTGTTTTTTTTCAGGTGGTGCTGGCTTTAATAGTGTTGAAATTTAATATTGGTTGTATTTAAGTTCGGTTAGATATTTTGCTGAATCTGCAGCAAAGTACACACGCAAAAAATGATTTTCAAGAAAAAAGAAAACAAGAAAAAAGTCTTGTTTTTAGTAAAAATATCTAAAAATTCTTAAATTAAGGCTTTTTCTTGAGCAAAACGACCCAAGAAAATAAGTCTAGTTTTTAGACCAAAAATATAAAATGTAAGTGATTTTGTGCATAAAACAAGCAAAAAAAATCTGCCAATGGGGTAAGCACATTTTTTTTAAACACTAAATTCAAGAAAATTCAGATTTTTTTTGCTTGTTTTATGCACAAAATCACTTAGATTTGATATTTTTGGTCTAAAAACTAGACTCATTCTCTTGAGTCGTTTTGCTTATCAAAAAAGGAACTTAATTTAAGAATTTTTAGATATTTTTACTGAAAACAAGACAAGATTTTTTGCTTGAAAATCATTTTTTTGCAGTGTGTAGGGGATTCAAGGCCCTGGGAAGTTTTTGAAAATATTTATACATAAATACAGATCATTGAAAGTGCTTGAATCTATTTTATGCAAGATGTTTTCTGGAAGAAAATCCACATTATTCCGTGTAGTGTAGGATAATATCATAAACATTCTAGACTTTTTAAGAACATGTGCTAAACTGTTTGCTTTAAATATCTTCTTTATGCGAATGTTGATTCATACCAAAATACTTTTTTTGCATAGTTGTGTTTGACACATGAAAACGTATCTGGTTACGTATGTAACTGTTGTTCCCTGAGAAGGGAATGAGACGCTGCGTCTCCCTTGCCATACTTCCTGCATCCCTGTAACGCCATCTTTGGCAATATTTCAGATATCGATATACTTCTTGGCTCCAGCATCACCCTGTCTTTATCGTTAAGCCTCACCATTGGTTGAATTTGATATACACATTCAGACGCATTTACCCCTGGAGGCGTCCCCAAAGTGTCACCACAGTGACGCAGCGTGAGTTCCCTCGAAAGTGAACTGTAACAATGTATCTTAAAAGGTAACACGATGTAATCTTGCTCTCACTTGAAATGTGTCCCCACATTTTGTCCTTGAATTTGAGAGTATTGGACCTGGAAAATCCTTGAAAGGTCCTTGAATTTGAAGTTAACTAAGGTGTGGGAACCCTGATATTATATTGATAAAAATGTATACCTTTCTAGACAGCAGTTGACTCCGGCCCAGATTCGTCTGCGTTGTAATGCAATGTAAATCGCATCTGTCAAATTGGTAAATGAAAAATTTACGTCAAAACACAGCCGTGACCAATTAATTTTACGCAATCTTAGTGGATTCTTAAGACTTTATTAAAAGACAACAGATCATAATGTACATTATTAAGGCACATGGTTAAAACACGTTCTATACATTTCTATTATAAGATGTAAAACTGTTGACTGTTCTGGTCTGTAAAGGTAGATGAATGTTGAAGTTATTTTCACTGTAATCGTGTTCCCTGAGATTAGTGGTCTACTGGTAAGTGATTTTCAAGCGGTAGGTTTAGCTTCATTACGGGTTTCACAGTTTGATGTCTTGCGAGGTGATGGAATTAAAAATCTCCTGAGTTAGTGGAATGTATTTCTTCTGAGTCAAATCCAGGAAGTAAAGCGGATCTTGTATCTGTGCGGGGTCGAAACCTTCCTCTACCAGTTTCACTTTCTTCATCTTGAACGTTCCTGTGATTTCCATGGAATTCTGAAATAGAAATTTTTCTCTTTACAGGGGACATTTCTTTTTTAAGATGTCAAATAAAGCTTTGGTGTGTCCAGAGCACATATGTGAATTTTTAGTTCAAAATATCATATAGATAATTTATTATAGCATGTTAAAATTGCCACTTTGTAGGTGTGAGCAAAAAGTGGCGTTTTGCGTGTGTCCTTTAACATGCAAATGAGCTGATCTCTTCACTAAATGGCAGTGCCATGGTTGGAGAGTGCAGATTAAGGGGTGGTATTATCCCTTTCTGACATCACAAGGGGAGCCGGATTTCAATGACCTATTTTTTAAATGCTTGCAGAGAATGGTTTACCAAAACTAATTTACTGGGTTGATCTTATTCACATTTTCTAGGTTGATAGAAACACTGGGGACCCACTAATAGCACTTAAACATGGATAAAGTCAATTTTTCATGGTATGTCCCCTTTGAGTCGAGACTGGAGGACGTCTGTCAGTAAGATCTGTTCTTACCTGAATTCGTATGAAACGCGGTCTGGCATACACTGGTAGATAGTTTGCCAGAACGCTGCATGTGTTGACGCAGTCGAACTCTCTGCCTTCCTTCAGTGTAACGGCAGCCATTCCGATCCTTCCTTCATGACCTTTAGATGCAATTGATTTTAATTTATATATTTTCCAGTTATGCTGATCAATAAATCGTCTAATTTACCTTCAACTTTCACTCCATATACATTGGCCTCATCAATGCAGTCCACCATACCGAGAATATCGCCCACCTCGGTTGTAGCCACATTTTCTCCTTTCCACCTGCACAACAAACATTCGTGCAACATTTGAGGGTTTGTAATAATTTTGTTTTAATGTTCAAACTACAAATTTGAGTGTATACCTGTTAATCCCTGGCAAGAAACAAACTGGTTTAGCATGCTGGTTTTAAATGGGGTTAAGCTACTTTGGTTATTCAAGCTGGTCAGGCTGGGGGACCACTTCAAACAATCAGTTCAAAGGCCAGCTTTTTTAGCAGGGACATCCGTAAATACATAGCTTGTACTAACCACAATTATTTTACATCTCGTTGGAATGCTTGATTCTGATTGGCCAGCCGTGACATTTGCTGGTTTGTTATTCCCAGATAACAACCGCTCAAAATGAATAACACATGGTAACCTGGATGCTGTAATTCATTACTGACAGGTACAGTTTAATATTACACAAAAAGTAATATAAATATGTCTTTTAAAGGGACACTCCACTTTTTTTGAAAATATGCTAATTTTCCAGCTCCCCTGGAGTTACACATTTGATTTTAAGGGTTTTGGAATCCATTCAGCCGATCTCCGGGTCTGGTGGTACCACTTTTAGCATAGCTTAGCATAATCCATTGAATCTGATTAGACCATTAGCATTGTGCTAATTTCCTATTTAAAACTTGACTCTTCTGTAGTTACATCGTGTACTAAGACAGATGTAAAATTAAATGTTGTGATTTTCTAGGCCGATATTGAAAGTTGACAAGGGGACTATTTTCGGGCACTGCGTAATGTCACTGCGCCTCAAATTCATTGATTATTACGCCAGAATGAGAGTATAGTTCCTAGCCACAACGGCCTAGAAAATCGTAACTTTTAATTTTCCGTCGGTCTTAGTACACGATGTAACTACAGAAGAGTCAAGTTTTAATTAGGAAAAAAAATTAGACTCTTTGGTCATTTTTGAGCGTGATGCTAATGGTCCAATCAGATTCAATGGATTGTGCTAAGCTATTCTAAAAGTGGTAGCGGCAGACCCGGAGATCAGCTGAATGGATTCCAAAATGGTAAAAATCAAAGGAGCCTCCTGATCACACTATTGGGGCTTATTTCTGCAATAACAACCGGCTGCCTACATTATTATCCCTTACATAAGATGCTCCAGGTACCTGAAAGTGTCTCCAACTCGATCTTGAAAATAGACAAAGTTTTGATGGTCGATCCGCAGCAAGTCCCCGCTGTTAAAATACAGATCTCCTTTCACGAACACATCACTGAGTCTCTTCTTATCTGTTTGTTGTTTGTTTCCAGCGTAGCCAACGAAAGGAGTATGTTTAGTAATTTTCCCGACCAGAAGTCCCACTTCATCTGCAACAACAATTATATAGTTAAAATGCACATTCTTGGTTAAAAATTAACTTTATATGACGGTTCACCAAAAGATCAGAAACTTTGTTTGTTTACTAGCTTGAACCTTGTCATTACAGATAGCGGGCCTTTCCTCCACTGAGGACGTATTAAGACATCACCATGAAATAAATCACATAAATTTTTTGCAAATATGATGATGTTAAAACAGGAAATTTATGTACCTTTTCCAGCTGGGATACACAGACCCTGGGAATTTCTCACTGGCTCGTCTTTCTCAATGTCAAACTTGATCAGTGCAAAGGGGAACAATACCTGTGAAACACAATATGAATATAAAGGATGGTAAAAACCAAAATTTAACCATTTTTAATACATTTCTTAAGCCTAACTATAAGATGTTAGCTGTCATCATGCAACTGCAGAATAAATCCATAATGTGCATTTAAAGTCATATATAAACTTCAAACAAGGCTTAACCAAAGAGAATTCAGTGTAAAAAAAGAATACTATAGTATTATTATAATACCATAGTCGTCTGCTGTAATAAAACATATTAGCATGATTGTTTACATTTCTTTGAAATCTCTGTAGCGTCCTTTCATCACTAAGTCGAGATACGTAAAGCCATGCCAGGAAAGGTCATTCCATGCTTCATCTAACTGACAGCGAATGTAAATAAAATATACATTGAGAAACATTTTTTTATCATGCTGATATTTTTTGTCAATGTAATCAATGAAATTAATTCAATACCCTGATAATACTGTTTACATGATTAAAGTCCGACCGTAACATGAAAGCTCAATACCGTCACACCTATTCTTACCTTAGAGAGAATATTGATTCGACCGATCACTCCGACTTTATCGGTGTAGTTGATAAAACCGACGTTCCCCTCGGTGGCGGCGTAAAGTTCCCGAACATAAATGCGTCCAAAACGGTTGTGGAACTCCTTCCAGATGTCTGGTCGCACACCATTGCCGATGGCGATCTTCACTTTGTGGTCACGGTCGTTTTCTTTCTACAAAGAGGAAATGTCATGAGTACAAAGAATGACCTAGTTTGACGTGGGTTCCCTGGGAACTGTTGATAATGTACCATAAAATCATAGTAAGATTAGGAATGCGTACATTTGTGGTTTGATCTTCAAATTTTAAGGACACATTGGCTTTGTTTCAAATCTAAGTGCGCTTACATTTGCTGTCTACAGCCTAAAACAGCATCTTAAAATTAAACTTTTGAGCGCTTTAGATTTCATGTAATCAAACAGTTTACGAGCCCCATTCACTTTCATAGTATTATTTTTTCCTACTATGAAAGTGAATGGGGCTCATGATTGGTTTGGTTACAAACATTCCTCAAAATATCTTAATTTTTGGTTGAACTATCCCTTTAAAACTACAAATAAATAAAAACGTGGAAATATATATGGTATGTTTCATTAATGTTTGTTAGAGTTCTTACCTTTGGCGTATTACAGAGGTAACGCATCGTTTCTCCAATGTACTGCATCACAGTTATGTTGTGTTTTCTGCAGTCGTCCCAGAATTGAGAGGCAGAAAACTTTCTCTTCAAAACAATAGTGTTACCTACAGCAACAACATGAACGTTAAACTACACCAAAATCTAACTATGTCTAACTTATTATATCTTATTGAACTATAAGAAACCCCATTCACACAGCACTTTGGTCCCAGAAAATTTCCGTAAAATTGGCAGAGAGGCTTCTGTGTGAACACAAACACGTCCCGTAAATGTTCAAGGATCTCTCTGAGAAAAAGGACATAGTACCATTCCAACAATAAATATCATCAAGCTGGACTAAAGCAGTTTGACAACAACGGGATCTCGTGTCTTTACGGGATCTTTACAGTCTGTGCATCGTACATGTTTGACGACAACGGGATCTCGTGTCTTTACAGGATCTTTACAGTATGTGCATACACGTCTGACGACAACGAGATCTCGTGTCTTTACGGGATCTTTACAGTATGTGCGTACAAGTTTGACGACAACGGGATCTCGTGTCTTTACGGGACTTTTACGGTATGTGCGTCGTACACGTTTGACGACAACGGGATCTCGTATCTTTACGGGATCTTTACAGTATGTGCGTACACGTTTGACAACAACGGGATCTCATGTCTTTACGGGACTTTTACGGTATGTGCGTCGTACACGTTTGACGACAACGGGATCTCGTATCTTTACGGGATCTTTACAGTATGTGCGTACAAGTTTGACGACAACGAGATCTTGTGTCTTTACGGGATCTTTACAGTATGTGCATACACGTCTGACGACAACGAGATCTCGTGTCTTTACGGGATCTTTACGGTATGTGCATCGTACATGTTTGACGACAACGGGATCTCGTGTCTTTACAGGATCTTTACAGTATGTGCATACACGTCTGACGACAACGAGATCTCGTGTCTTTACGGGATCTTTACGGTATGTGCGCCGTACACGTTTGACGACAACGGGATCTCGTGTCTTTACGGGATCTTTACAGTATGTGCGACGTACACGTTTGACGACAACGGGATCTCGTGTCTTTACGGGATCTTTACAGTATGTGCGTACACGTTTGACAACAACGGGATCTCATGTCTTTACGGGACTTTTACGGTATGTGCGTCGTACACGTTTGACGACAACGGGATCTCGTATCTTTACGGGATCTTTACAGTATGTGCGTACAAGTTTGACGACAACGAGATCTTGTGTCTTTACGGGATCTTTTTACGGGATCTTTACAGTATGTGCGTACACGTTTGACAACAACGGGATCTTGTGTCTTTACGGGATCTTTACAGTATGTGCGTCGTACACGTTTGACGACAACAGGATTTCGTGTCTTTACGGGATCTTTACAGTATGTGCGTACACGTTTGACGACAACGAGCTCTTGTGTCTTTACGGGATCTTAACAGTATGTGCGTACAGGTTTGACGACGGTGGGATCCGTGTCTTTACGGGATCTTTACGGACGATGGCGGGATCTCTTGTCTTTACGGGATCTTTACGGTATGTGCGTACAAATTTGAAGGTGACGGGATCCCGTGTCTTTACGGGATCTTAACAGTATGTGCGCACATGTTTGATGACAACGGGATCAGTGTCTTTACGGGATCTTTACGGTATGTGCGTACACGTTTGATAACAACGGGATCCGTGTCTTTACGGGATCTTTACGGTATGTGCGTACATGTTTGACGCCAACGGGATCCGTGTCTTTACAGGATCTTTACGGTATGTGCGTACATGTTTGACGACAACGGGATCAGTGTCTTTACGGGATCTTTACGGTATGTGCGTACACGTTTGACAACAACGGGATCCGTGTCTTTACGGGATCTTTATGGTATGTGCGTACATGTTTGACGCCAACAGGATCCGTGTCTTTACGGGATCTTTACGGTATGTTTGTACATGTTTGACGACAACGGGATCCATGTCTTTACGGGATCTTTAAGGTATGTGTGTAAATGCATGCACAGATTCCGGAAAATCATTGGCAGTGTGAATGAACCAAAAATCCAACGTTCCCTGAAAAATCCCGGGCACATTTTCCCTAATCTCTGTGTGAAAAGGGCTTAATGCACAAGGTAAATCGACATTTAGACGGTAAATGCTTTTGACTTATAGTATATAGTGACTATATATTACCTCTCTCAATGGATCCGGCAAGTCCAATGAGGAATCCAGCGCTGTGATACAGAGGCAGGTTTAAATAAAATATGTCTTCAGAAGTCGCCCCGCACACACCCTGGATAAATGACGCAGCCCAGACCCTCTCATGGGTCACGTATGCAGCCTTAGGAAGACCTTCAAGGAACAACATATACAATGTATTTAGGGACGCATGATATTATAGACCACTGTAATAATATTAGTAAAGCACAGGATGCCAGTGTGTTATCAACAGATACCTGTGGTGCCGGAGGTGTAGATATACAGTGCTGTAGTCCTGATCCGGACATTGGACCTCAGCGATGGGGACAGTGGTTCATCAGACGCCTCTGCAATCTTCTGATTGATGCTGTGAATGCCGTTTGCACTTTGTTCATCCGACAGGAGATATACAGTTATCCCCTTCTCCTTCAGTGCAGGCAGGATCTCCTCAACAGCATCACGGAGGTCTGCAGGAGATACAGGTTTCATTTGATGATAATTAGACGCAAAATGTTCATCACAGTTCTCAGTATGCTTGATATTAGAGCAGGAAAGTACTACGGTACTACCATGTTACTTTATTAAAGGAAAACACCACCGTTTTTCAATATTTTACTATGTTCTTACCTCAAATTAGATGAATGAATACATACATTTCTTTTTTCAATGCATGCACTTAATCTTTGTACAGTGCGTCGTGAATGTGTTAGCATTTAGCTTAGCCCCAATTATGCCTATGGTTCCAAACAGGGATGAATTTAGAAGCCACCAAACACTTCCATGTTTTCTCTATTTAAAGACTCTTAAATGAGTAGTTACACGAGTAAGTTTGGTGGCACAAAATCAAACTTTTGTTTGGAGCCATAAGAATGAATAGGGCTAGGCTAAATGCTTAAACATTCAAGGAGCACTGTACAAAGATTAAAAGTGCACGCATTGAAAAACGAGAATTGTGTATTAATTCATCTAAGTTGAGGTAAAAACATAGTAAAATTATGAAAAACGGTGGTGTTTTCCTTTAAAACATATTCTCATTAAGCATGCATATGCTAATACAGTGCTATGTACTTACTATGCATATTACTAAATACTGTGCCAGTCCTAAACTCAACCCTAACCCAGTGTTTCTCAACCAGTGGACAAGATGATTTTAAAAAATAAGACAAAATAGGCATTATAATTAGCTATAACAGAGCAACTACTGTACTGTAACAATCAACATTTTAAAGTTTTTGTAAGGAAACATTTATATTTCCAACTTTATAAACTTCACCAATACACGTGTTGACGAGAGAATTGAGGTCAGATGGCTGATGATTCAAAAAACCCAATGCTTCCTCTCAGAAGATATTTAATAACTGTATGGATTCGTTTTTGATGGATATATACACTTTTTGGAGCTTTAAAAATGGGGCACTATCCAATGCCATTGTAAAGCTGAAAAGAGCCATGGTACTGTTTAATATAACACATTTTCAGTTTGGGATGAACCTTAACCCATATTAGTTCATTGAGAAAGTCATCTCAATGTGAAAAAGTGTCACAATGAATCGATCTAAATTTACCCCACAAAAAAATGCAGCATTTTCAACACATATTTATGTTACTTTAACTTATAAAATTAAGTTAACTTATAAATTCAAGTTGAAATTGTTTGTCAACTTTTTAAGACAGAATTTAAAACAGTATGTTGAATTAACTTGCAAAACCAAGTAGTTTTTTTAGTGTCTTAGTCTTAGTTTATGTTAATTTGATTATTTTATTATACTGTACCTTTTTTAATGCAAAAGCTGAAAATGCTGTCCCGGTTATTAAAGTTACCTGACAATTAACTGTTTAAATATCAATATAAACAATAAATAATTGAGATTGCCTGTTTCAGAGCTTTAACAATTATGGCAAATGTCAAACAAACTGTCATACATATTTTTTCTGTGCTTTGTTCATTAAACAACCGTAACAAATAATAGTGAATTTAATTAATTGTTAAAAATATTATGTAATAAACAGAAAAGCTCACAATAAAGTGACCATAATGGAAAAAACTACCCAAACTAAACCTGAGACATCAACACATAAATACACTGTAAAAAATCCAATTAATGAAATGTTGGAAGGGCAAAAATATATAAGTTAAACCAATTTTCTTGTTTGGGCTTAGTTGAGTAGACATATTATTTTATGTCTAGATAAATCTGTGTTTAAAACATTAAGTGAATGGTTATTTCCAAATTCAGTCAACATTCAGAATGGCTATGTTGACTGAACTAATTAAGACAAATCTGGTCAATATGTGGAGTTATGACAGCTATGTTTCCTGACAACAAAATGCTCACAATATTACTGTTATTTGGTAACAAAATGTAATTTTAAGAGTTGTTCAGGCGTGAATGTATGTGCTTTAAGTTTAAATATGCGGTCGGTTAATAAAGATAGCGTCTATTTAAAAATGTGCTCGGACACTTTCGGACGGAGAAGAGCTCCAGATGAGCTCCAGAAAATCACAGACACTTAAGCGCTCACACCCCGCCCAGCGCAGCCTCGCCTCGGCAAGCCCATCAGAAACCGACTGCTGGCTCTGATATATCTGTGGCGTTTAAACATGCGATTTAATTCATTTTAATTTCTTATACTTAATAATAAAAGGTTTACCGGTATGTTTTAAATCATATTTTAGGATTGCACTTAAATGATATCGCTGTTGAATGATATTTCATATCTTTCACATTTGTTATAACTGGGCTGCGTACTGCCTGCGATTTTGAACTTCAGAGCTGAAGGTGCGAGTGGAGAAATAGTCCCAATATCATAACAATCTTAAAACTTCTAAATATACCCGTGTGTGTACCCGTGTGCGTGCGTGTGTGCGCGCGCGCGTGCTCGCACGTGTGCATGTATGTATGCGCGTGCGTCTGTGTATTTTGAATTTAAAATGTTTTAACTCGGAAGGATCTGGATCACAGGTCATTTCATCTGAGATCAATCCGCACGCAACAGCTGGAATCACTCACTGATTCACACAAGGGAGGACACAAGTCAGCCGTTTCCTCAAGTTCACGTCAGGTAAGTGTTTGTAATTAAATGTTAATTTTAGAATATATTAATTGGCAAAGACGCAAATACTCGACGTTTTTGTAATTATATTTTTGTAAAGATACATTAGAAGTGTGTTATGTTACGTGACCGAAGTAAAGTGGAGCTATTTTAGTTAAGATAAAAAGCCTGGATATAGGGTTGGTTTACCGGACAAAGTTTAGAACTCGGTCTTTATTATAATTGGGACATTTTTACAAACAAACCTTATATAATACAATACTGGCGTGCATTTTGAGACAAAACAATAGCACTCATATGTTGAGAGATGTCAGTAAGTTATTTTAGTCAGTGAAAAGCCCTGTCCGAGAAAACCGCCCAATAGTGTTTAATTATGTGTGATGTCTGAGGGAAATTTGGCCTAACATTAACGTCACTTAGGGAATAAAGTCTTTCACCGTCAAACTTTATTATATTAAACATGTTATTTATGTATGTGTGTGTGTTTATATTCCTCTGTTTATCAAACCAGAGCGGAGATGATGTAAGATGCAGACCAGAAGGATACATAGCGAGACAGTCTCCGCTTGGACTGGCTGAGGAAAGTCTCCTAAATGGCCCTGGAGATGTTCTGACTGACTTTGGAGGCTTTTTGGACTGTTCTATGCCCTCTATTTAAAGAAGACTTAATTCTGTATGTTCAGTCTGTATGATAAGTGAATAAAAAGCTTTTGTTTTTATGTGACTGAAGTTAATTATTTTGTTTACAACACCAGCATAAATTATTTGATAAATAATTTTAAAATGTTATTAAAAAAATCCCAAATAATAAATATTAATTGAAGTAACACATAAAACATTGAGTGAATACTTAAATTTTAATTGACAGAGTCTTTGCTGTAAGTTTTTAAAGATTCAACTGATTAAAACATTTTAGTTGAATGAACTATAAAGCTAATTGAGCCAACATACTTTTTTATATTTGAGTCAAATTTGGGCCAACTAAAAAACATCAATCCAGGTAACACTTTGGAGACAGAAATTGAGTGAACGTAAAATTTCTGTGGAACTAGTTACTAAAAAATAATTCATTGAGCCAACAATTTATTTTTTACAGTTACAAGCTGATATGACCCAAATGCTGACGAAATGTCATTTCAACATAACACTAAGTGCAGAGCCAAAATGGTTGATTAAGGGTCGGTATAGGTGCCAGATAATTGCGGTTATCTAAAAGTATTGCAATAAGGTTACATGGCGTGAACACATGACTATTTAAAGAGATAGTTCACCCAAAAATGAACATTCTGTCATCATTTACTCACCCTCATGTTGTTACAAACCTTTATAAATGTATTTGTTCTGATGAACACGAAGGAAGATATTTATAACCAATCATTAAACTTATATAGTAGGAATAAAGAATACTATGGAAGTGAATGGGGCTCACGAACGATTTGATAACAAAAATATCTTTCTTCACGTTCATCAGAACAAATAAATTTTTATAGGTTTGTAACAACACGAGGGTGAGTAAATGATGACGCATTTTTGGGTGAACTATCCCTTTAATAGCTGTCACAGCCTTATGACTGAAATATTATTTAATTGCACAATGAGCGCACATGAATAAATAAAAAAATGAATAAATGCCAAAAAAAGCAATATTGTTAATTGTTAGTTGCATTTAAAAAAGTTAACAAATACAACGTAATTGCAAAGTGTCAAGAACTGACACACACATACCACAACTATTTTTCGAAATGATCCTATCTAGAAATATCTGGAAATCCTAAACCTGTATAGAAAACTGATTATTGCGCGTCTCTTTCCATCAATAAGCAAACAGATCAACATCTCACGCATAACTCATTCATACATCTCAACAAGCTACATATGGCCAGTTTCACGTGCCCGGCATGTGTGTCTCCTATAGGATATAGTTCTGCATGAATGTATAGTAACTCTCTATGAATGGGTGTGTAGTATGAATGTTTAGTGACTGTACAAGTGCGCATAAATCTCACCAGCAGCTGCTATAAGCACGTTTGCGCCGCAGCAGGAGAAGCAATGAAGGAGTGATCTGGATCTGATATTGAAGTTCAGGAGTGCTGCGGGACAGCCCAGCTTAGCCAGGCCGAGCCAGGTCCACATAAAGCACGGCTCGTTTCCGATGAAAAGCGCCACTGTATCCCCTTCTTTGAGCGCGGCCACGGAGCGCAGCGCGTTCGCGACTTTGTTGCTCTGTCTCTCCACATCTAAATAAGTGAAAGTCTTGCCCTCGAAGTGCACGAACGCTTTCTTCGGATGTTTCTTCACCGCGTCCAAAAAACAGTCCACAATGCTATAGAACGGAGTTTTCTTGCTGTATTTTATTAATCTGATCCCAAATCCAACAGCTCTGTAGATGTAAACGCAGTCCTGGAAAAAATACGGGTAGAAAGTTCCCAGCAGCGCGGGCAAAAGCGCCAAAGCAGCCAGAAGAGTAAACCACCAGATCATAGTTGCGCAGTCTGTAAAACGCGAGGGTTTTGAGATTAACTAAAGGCCATAGCCTGACACGACTTTCAGGGTTTTAAAATTCATGGAGACACATTCCTTGAGTACAGGTTCAGCCCTTTGGGGTCTCAGAGACAGACTATATAGTCTGCTGATCCACCCCCGACCCGACGGGTTGCCAGATCATCGAGTTTCATAGATTTGTTTGCTTGTTTTATTTACCAAATAGCTTAAATTTGATATTTTTGGTTTAAAAACTAGACTTATTTTCTTGGCTCGTTTTGCTCATCTTAATTTAAGATTTTTTAGATATTTTTACTGAAAACAAGACAAAAATACTAAGAAAATAATTTTTTGCAGTGCAGGTATTATTTTTATTTTTGCTTGCTTCTTTTCTCGCAATCTCAACTAAATTTTTTGTTACCTCGAGATAACAAAAGTTGCATTCTTGTGAAGTGATTAAAGCTTGAAAAAATGCAGAAAAGCTAAACAAATTAGCATGGATGAACAAATGAGATTTTACTTGGATCAAGCTGAAATAGATTTGTCAGTTATGGACAATGTGATCGTGGTGAATTTAGGGACCATCTGTAAAGTTCCTCCTTAAACATGTTTCTAGTTTTAACAGCATTTAAATTATAGGCATTATTTATGGATGACACAATGTCTCATCCTTCCATTGTAATGAATTGAAGCCAAAAATGTCTGAACATGGGCGCTGCCATGTTACGTAAAAACGTCAGTTTGGAGCCAGGGCATGCACAGAAGGAATAATCCGTGGAGCCAGAAGTACATTAACATTATAAAGGACTTTGTCACTGTGTGTGGCTCGTCCCTTTCAAACAGAGTCGTTTCTAAACTGGTTACAAATGAGTAACGTCCACTCCAGTAACTGACGAGAGACTGATGACTTGAACCCCACTGCTTCTTTCTTATTAGTAGTCGCTCCGAAAAGTCACTCATAATTTGCATAAAGTTAAGGTACATTCACATTATTAGCGACTAGCAGTAGGAGAGCGACGCAATCTCATTGATTTCAATGGAAGCTCGGCGGCATCCGGTGACAGGAGCGACAGTGACCGTTGGCAGCTGGATGGGGCGTGCCCAGTCGCTTGTGTCGCTGGAAGTCGGCAAGCTTTCATTGAAATCAATGAGATCGCATCAATCTGCTACTGTTAATTGCTGCTAATGTGAATGAAGCTAGAGGCGGAGCCGCGCTATCAAACCTCCGCCCAAACACTTGCGCGCCCAATTCAACCACACACCCTCTTTTTATAGCTAAAAAATGAAACTTATCACAAAAATGAACAATTGAACATATATATCAGCATGATAACAACAACCTTAAAACAGTGGTTCTCAAACTTTTTCGGCATGCAGCCCCGAAAATGTATGACATAAAACATTGCAAAAACAAAATTTGAATTAAACAAAACTTATTTAAAATGTAGAGCTGTTGGTTAGTAGCCCTATTTTTCTGAGGTTTGATTACACAGAATTCATGATAAATTAATGTATTTTTATAAGGTGTCATAAAACTGGGGCCCCCGGCACAATCCCAGGGCCACTGCCTTAAAAGACCAAAACCATCTTTTGGAAAATTTTATTTGAAATTTTAATTATTTTTTATTCAGAGCCCGTTCGTTTGCATGGAGAGGGCTGGGTTTATAACTTGTACTGCAGCCAGCCACCAGGGGGCGATCAAAGAGCCAGCGGCTTCACTTTTCAAGATGTATGAGGCACACCTGATTTAAATGGAATAATTAAAGTCTGCAAACAGTCACAAAACCAAGGTCTTCATGTGGTTATCAGCTATAAGGCACAATTTTTTGATTTTTGATATTTATACAAATAAACTTTTAAATACTATTGAAGATAGAAACGTGCATTATTACTTTAGGGATGGTCCCTAAATTCACAAACATCAACCGTGCAACTTTATTATTTATTAAGTCTATCGGCAATTAGCTACACTTGTGGTAAAGAAGACCCCAACTCATGTGCATCAGCAGTCCACTTCAAAATACACAAAATTTTTATGGACAGTTATTTACAAAATGACATTTGGATTATCATGTGAGAAAACGAGAAAACAACTTTTGTTATCTGGATATCATAAGAAATTAAGTCGTGATCACGAGAAATTAAGATCATGAGAAAACAAGCAAGCAAAAATAATAATAGTGCATTGCCTCTCTCGGCTTTCATAAAGTTATTTATATGAAACATTATTAAAGGCACAATATGTATGGCACAACAATAACAAGCAATGCTTTAATGTGATAATCTGATCGGTCTGCGCACACCGGATTAAGTCAAACACACCTATGATTTTTACCACAGTAAAAGCAGATAAATTGTGAATTTATCTGTTTAATTTAAATATACAGTGCACAAATATATATCACTGTGCTATTTTGATACTTTGAGATAAAATTTTACACATTGTGCCTTTACGTGAAAATATTAATAATTAGGTTGTGATTTATATAATTAAATACATTGCAATTTTAGATGAATAGCAAACACGAGAACACACATTATACACTTAAATGAACTGTATTTTATTAGGTATATTTTATTTATTTACTTTAATTTTTAATACAATTTGGCAATACTGTTGGCTACATTTGTACCACTCATACCAATAATTCTTGGTTGACCAGTGAAAATTAAACATATCTGAACACAACGACAAGTATTGAATATTAAGTATTTTAAAGTTGTGGTTGTGCAAAGTTGAAAATTTCTTCACAATTTGGCAACCCTCATCCTCCAATACAACCTTTGAGACATGAGCGAGTAGGAGGGTTTCTACTGAAGCCAATCATTTTACAGCAAACACTTGCGAAACAGTGTGACCACCACAGACCACTGTGTTCGCAGACCACAGGCCATTAAGAGAAAGTGTATCAGCGTCCTTAAAAGACTGACCATTACGTCATTCACAAAAGACGTGCCGTGTAAAAGTATTGCACTGCAAAAACAAAATATTTCTGAAATGTTTTTTCAACAATTTTTCCAACATTACAAACAATTACATTGGAATTTCCTTGGAATTTGAAACACTATGTGATACCTGAATGCACAGTTTATAGTCTTTTATATAACACAATTTATTAAAGCTTGCTTGTCACAATCTGAAGTCACCCTGCATAACTGACTCGTATATCTCCTGGGTCAGAGGTGTGTAGTTTTTCACAGTCTCATCTAATATAAATAAAGGGTCTTTGATCAGCGCAGGATCGAAGCTCTCCTCTACCAGCTTTACTTTGATATGTTTGTAGGTGCCAGTAACATCCAAGTCATTCTGCAAAAAAAAAAAAACTTTTTTCATCTATATATAATATAAATATATCAAAATTTTTAATAAATATAAATAAATAAATATAAAATATATCAAAATCTAAATATATATATATATATATATATATATATATATATATATATATATATATATATATATATATATATATATATATATATATATATATATATATATATATATATATATATATATATATATATATATATATATATATATATATATATATATATTAATCTATATATTAGAGCTGGGCATAGATTAATCTAGATTAATCTCAATAAAAGTAATTTTTTGCATAACATTATATATATATATAATATAAATATCAAAATTTTAAATAAATATAAATAAATAAATATAAAATATATCAAAATCTAAATATATATATATATAAAAATATTAGAGCTGGGCATAGATTAATCTAGATTAATCGCATACAAAATAAAAGTTTGTTTTTGCATAATATATGTGTGTGCACTGTGTATATATTAATACACACATACATGTATAAACTTATGAAAAATGTTATTTTATGTAATTGTTTTCATCTATATATAATATAAATATATAAAAAATTTAAATAAATAAATATAAAATATATCAAAATCTAAATATATATATATATATATATTAGAGCTGGGCATATATTAATCTAGATTAATCTCATACAAAATAAAAGTAATTTTTTGCATAACATATGAGTTGTGCTGTGTGTAATTATTATGTATATGTGAATACACACACATTCATGTATGTATTTAAGAAACATTTACATGTGTATATATATTTATTTATATTTTTATATATTCTAAATTATATATAAATAAAAATAAGATGTTTAAATAAAACATTTCTTAAATGTATAAATACATGCATGTGTGTGTATTTATATATACAAAATAATTACATATATTGTGTGCAAAAAAACCTTTTATTTTGTATACGATTAATCGTGATTAATCTTTTGACAGCCCTAATAACGTCACCTTGATCCGTATGAAACGTGGTCTTGCGTAAGAAGGAAGGTAAGTGATCACGTGACAAAAAAGTCCTTCGCTATCGAACTGTTGATCTTCCTTTAATTTGATGGCAGCCATTCCTGTCCTCCCCTCGTGCCCTTCAAAAGTAAATAAAAGATTTTTAGTGTCAGTAGAGTACATATCGATTAGTTTGTGCTTCGAAAGTACAATGTAGCATTTCACCTGGAACTGTTACACCGTATACGTTTGCCTGGTCGATGCATGTTACCATTGAGAGAATATCTGCCACTTCATTTGTGGACACATTTTCCCCTTTCCACCTGAACATATAGAAAGAAATCATTTCATTTCAATTAAAGCATTTTTTGATCATTTAATTTTTTTGTAATAATTCACTCTCACTGGAATTCTTTTAGGAATGTTAGGTGTATATTCACCTAAAAGTGTCGCCCACCCGATCCTGAAAGTAGATGAAGTTATCGGGGTCTATCCTGAACAGATCACCAGAATTGTAGTAAACATCTCCCTTCTCAAACACATCGAACAGTTTCTTCTTTTCTGTCTGCTTCTGATCTCCGGCATATCCAGCAAAAGGAGTCCTTAGGGTGATCCTTGACACCAGCAGACCTGTCTCACCTGCATATTAAAACATAGTTACATACATATCTATGTTATCTATGATATTTGAACTAAAAGGTTGAAGTGAAGTTAACAATATGACCTGCCTTTGGCAGCCTCCATGCAAAACCCATCAGCATTCCTTACAGGTTCCTCTCGCTCCTGGTCAAACTTAATCATGTTGTAAGGGGACACTTTCTGAAACAACATTACAAAACATGAACTGTGACTCTTTAATGACTTTTTGTGAATTTCAATCTCATGTTTTAGCCTTAAAGGAATAGTTCACCCAAAAATGTACAACAGTTGCCCGGCAGCATTTTTTTGTGATTTTCACAAGTTTTACAAAATGCCTTTGAGGAAAATTTTCTTTTAAAAATATATAAACATACAAATATATAAAATGAAAGAACAGACCCTGTTTTCAAACAAACATAAAAATAAACAAACAAAACGGAGAATAAAACGTTTCATCCTATCTATATTTTTTTTCTCTGCTTTTAAACTCTTAAATATGGGTATTTTTCTTAAAAAATATTTTTTTTAGAAAAAGCCGAAATAATAGCATTCTTGTGAAGGAATTTTGCGTCGTGACAAAAAGTGCAGTTACGAGATTCATAAGAACCAATGATCATAACGTTGAACCTGTGTGCTGCTATACACAACTTAAGGTTTTACTTAAGTTATTATTTAAATGCAATCTACAAATAAGCCCAAAATATGGAATGTTTCCCTCGCAAATGCTTCAAAAGATATTAACCAAGCATCTCATGATGGATGGGCTTTAACCATGTTCAATGCCATAATTAAGCTTGAAGAGCTAGCATATTTATATAGCTCTAAGGAGCGGTTTACATTTCACGTCTTTTGTTCGAACAAATACATTATTTTAATTTAGACATGCGACAAGCGTACAACGCTCCCAGTTGAAAACATTTGGAAAGCGTGTTGGAAAAAAAGAGGAATACGCTGTGGTTGCGTAAAAATGTGAATCGCCCCTTAATGTGTTTGGCTGATAAAAGGAATTCTTGTACACCTAGGATGGCATTAGGGTTGAGTCAATTATGGGCTAATTTTGATTTTGGGTGAACTATTCCTTTAACACTACTCAACACTGATTACTTGATTAATGTTTGTTATATTTATACAATACCTTGTGAACAACGTTCACTCTCCCGACTGACCCAATTTTTCCACCGTTGTTTACGAAACCGATGTTCCCCTCAGTCGCACCGTAAAATTCTTTGATGTCAATTTGACCGAATCTGCTCAAAAATATCCTCCAAACATCTGCCCTCATCCCGTTCCCAATAGCCATTCTAACATTGTGTACTTGATCGCTACAGCGCTTTAAAGGGCAAAGAAGATAATGAGATAATGCATAATTCATATTGTATGTACAACAGTAAGACCATAAGATACTGAAAGTAATGTGTATGTGGTGTCATAAAAATACAAATAAAAGTAAAGTGTGAATACCTTTGGCGTATTGCAGAGGTAACGCATTGTTTCTCCAATGTACTGAATCACTGTTATATTGTATTTCCTGCAGTCATCCCAAAACTGAGAGGAAGAAAACTTTCTCTTCAAAACCATAGTAGATCCTAAACAAAACAAAAGTGCCTTTGAGACAAAATATGTTAAATTATGGAATATATGTGGCAGTTAGATTCATCAGCATTTTTTATCAAGCTTTACTCTGCCAAAAATTATTTTCAAGTTAAAAAATTCTTAGTATTTATGTCTTGTTTTCAGTAAAAATATCTAAAAATTCTTAAATTAAGACTTTCTTGATGAGCAAAACGACCCAAAAATATAAAATGTAAGTGATTTTGTGCATAAAACAAGCAAAAAAATCTGCTAATGGGGTAAGGAAAAATATCTTGAATTTTTTTCTTAAACACTAAATTCAAGAAAAATTCAAGAAAAATCTGCTTAGCACATTGGCAGATTTTTTTGCTTGTTTTATGCACAAAATCACTTACATTTTATATTATTGGTCTAAAAACTAGACTTATTTTCTTGGGTCATTTTGCTCATCAAGAGCAAGCATCTTAATTTAAGAATTTTTAGATATTACTGAAAACAAGACATAAATACTATGATTTTTTTCTTGAAAATAATTTTTTGCAGTGTAGGTTCAGTAATTTCTCTTGAATGGCAATGTGAAGGGTTATTAATAGTCAGTAATTTAAATGCCTTATTTTCACAATTGTCACTTTAGTCATTTCATTGGTATTTCGCAAATGTCATTGCAAAATAAGTGCATGCAAGTTTTTTCAAAAACCTTTACTTCTAAAAAAAACATAGTAAAAACTGTTGCAAAATCACTAAGGATGCAACTAGAAACATTGCAAGTGTTGAATGTAAAATGTAAAAATTAAGAAACTGAGCCACACATTCTGTGATGCATGTCACTGCCACATTCGGGTTGTATTCAGGTCCAAGTACTCAGAAGGGAGACAAGTTTGAATGTGATCCATGGTCGTTTTACATGGCGTTTAGTGGATTCTGCTACAAAGGGTATTTCTGAATGGCCTGAGGCCAGGATTAAGTATTTAATAAGTCTATAATATGTGCCGAGAGGATTCAGTTAATATCATTATCTCATTGTTGATAGAGGTGGGGTTTAACGATAGGGCTATGCAAGTAATCGTTTTTGTGCACGGGTGCACATGCACAAGCTCTCGCATCTGTCCAAGTCCAAACACAAAGTAGTAATCTTTTATGTATTTGTCAGGTTTTATGCGTTTCAAGCGAGCTGAGGCAAACTATCCCTCACGTTTTAAATAAAATCAGCTGAATTGTGGCACCGCCAAAATAATCCGAATTTTTAACAAAATAATCAGGATTTTTAACAAAATAATCAGGATTAAGATTTTTACCAAAATTATTGGGATTAAGATTTTTACAAAAAAAAATTTTAATTATCGAAATTAAGTTTTTTGGTTAAACCAATAATAACCGGGATTAAGATTTTTACCAAAATAATCAGGATTAAGATTTTTACAAAAAAATAATCGGGATTATGATTTTTACAAAAAAAAAAATCAGGATTACGATTTTTACCAAAATAATCGGGATTATGATTTTTTTAAATAAATAAATAATCGGGAGTATGATTTTTTACCAAAATAATCGTGATTAAGATTTTTACCAAAATAATCGGGATTAAGATTTTTACCAAAATAATCAGGATTATGATTTTTAACAAAATAATCGGGATTATGATTTTTTTACCAAAATAATCGGAATTATGATTTTTTTAATCAAAATAATCAGGTTTACAATTTTTTACCCAAATAATCGGAATTATGATTTTTTTAACCAAAATAATCGGAATTAAGATTTTTTTACCAAAATAATCGGAATTAAGATTTTTTTACCAAAATAATCGGGATTATGATGTTTACAAAATAAACAAATAATCGGGATTATGACTTTTACCAAAATAATTAGAAATAAGATTTTTACCAAAATAATCGTGATTTTTTTAAAAACCAAAATAATCGGGATTAAGATTTTTACCGAAATAATCGGGATTAAGTTTTTTACCAAAATAATCAGGATTATGATTTTTAATAAAATAATCGGGATTATGATTTTTTTTTAACCAAAATAATCGGAATTATTATTTTTTATCAAAATAATCAGGTTTACAATTTTTTACCAAAATAATCGGAATTAAGATTTTTACCAAAATAATCGGGATTATGATGTTTACAAAATAAACAAATAATCAGGATTATGACTTTTACCAAAATAATTAGGAATACGTTTTTTTTTTATCAAAATAATCATGATTATTTTTTAACCAAAATAATCTGTATTATGATTTTTACCATAACTGAGCAGACCTAAATGACGATGTTACGTGTTACGTACCTCTCTCAATACATCCTGTGAATCCAATACCAAATGCAGCGCTGTGATATAGGGGAAGGTTGATGTACACAACATCTTCAGAAGTTGTCCCACAAAGTAACTGGAAGTAGGCTATTCCCCATAACCTCTGATGAGTTATCAAGCCTGCCTTTGGAAGGCCTGCATTGGACAGAATACATTAAATTCAATATCTTTATAATTTACTAAATAGTTTTTAGGCAGATTATTTGATATATTTCTCATGCTACCCTTACGGTATTATACCACTGAATCCAGTACCTGTCGTGCCTGACGTGTAGATGTACAGAGCTATGCTCCTTGAGGTGATGTTGGCTCTCAGGTCTGCAGGAATGGGCTCATCTGACGCTCGGTTGATTTTATCATTTAAACTCTGAATCCCGTCACAGTTAACACTGTCAGTCAGTATATAGACAGTGACTTCTTTCTCTCGAAGTATGGGCAGTACTTCTTCAACAGCGTCCTGCAGTTCTACAAGAAAAAAATATATCTCATGTATTTGTCAGATAGTGAATGCATATGGACAGTTCCATGCAAATGTTAACCTTATCATAAAGTAAAGTTTTTTACTTAGTTTTAATCTTAGATGATATTTGAGGGTTTAAATACCCATGCAAAGTCTCTGTTAAAGTATTTAAAGCACTTTTTTATTATTTTCTAAAAATTAAAGGTGCAATGTGTAAAATTTAGAAAGACTGGAAATAAAATTGAAATGAAAAACTGTCATTTGTTTTGGAATATTGTGGGATAAAAAATATTTTTTTTTAATTCATGTGCCCTCATAATCTTGAATCAAAAACGCAAATCTTCTAGTCTCCTCCAAACGATCTCTCTTTACTTACGGTCATATGGTATGGCAGGTGGACGGGGTCCGAGAAAAGATTGCAGCAAGTAGCAAATAGCAACATGACCCAACTTTAAACGATCCTATTTTCGATGGATGAATTTAAGTCCCGCCCTACCTTTTTAATTTCAGAAGCCCTTTCACTCGCATACACGTCTCCACTGGGAAAATAAGACAATCGCTACTTCCGTTTCATGGCGACTTTTCAGAATTGTCACTTCCATAACGGAGAAATGTCACATCCATAATGGCGTCTCTTTCTCATAAATGCACAAATAAAAGTTTAAATAAATAAAAATTTTATTTTCTTGAAGAGCCTTCTCCATTTGTTGGGTATTATTGCTTCTGTTTTGTGCATTTTAATTCACAGAATTCCTTCTCAGTATGTTGTCTCCCAATTATTCATAATGCATGCATGCTTCCCTCATCTAAAATAGAAAACATGAATATATAGACTGATATTATGTCAGGACTTTATCATCAGGGGTTTATGAAAATAGTAATAGATGATTCAATATACTATTTTAGTAATAAATGCATTCTCTGAGAAATTATATTACACGTTCTGACTGCAAATGTCACATTCATAACGCTGGAATTGCCTACACGGTATATAATGTATTCAAACAAACTCTACTTCTCTACTATTTCAGGAATGCTAAGACAGCACAAATTTGCAAAGCTCATTTGTTTGTCAGTATTACATTTTGCATATTCAACTAATGTTGTCACTCTGTACTTTATGCATTTGGTAGATGCATTTTAACCCCTAAAAGTACAGAGTACTGTGGGAGGGACACTGCATTATAGTAGAAGTTTTTATATAGAAGTTTTACAGAAAACAAACAGCAAACATGTCGCATATTTTTGGAAAGCTGAAATTCTTGTGGCTAAAAAAATGAGAAGTATATTTTATGACGGAGGAGCGCTTAGTTTGCAACACTTCGACCTCAGCACGCAGTAACATCATCACTCCTAACTACTTCCCCTCTCGTTCAAACATCTGTCAAAATTACTGTGATGTGCGAAGTGCTGCAAACTAAGTGCTCTTCCGCCATACAATATAGTTTTCATTTTTTATACACTTCACCACGTTTTATTTTGTGCCACCATACTTACTCATGTAACAGTCTTTAAATAGGGAAAACATGGAAGTGTTTGGTGGCTTCTAAATTCATCCCTGTTTGGATCCTAAGGAATGAATGGGGTTAGGCTAAATGCTAACACATTCAGGACACGCTGTACAAAGATTTAGTGCACGCATTGAAAAAAAATAGGTTGTATTAATTAACTAAGTTAAGGTAAGAACATAGTAAAATATTGAAAAACTGTGGTGTTTTTCTTTAATATTGACTCAGTAAGATCATGATGTCAAAGGTTGAAATCAATGTAAATCAAACTTTGATGCCTCTAATCTTTAGCCTGGATTTCACAGACAGGGTCACATGTGTAGAAATATAAACAAAATGTGTTATCACATTTATTTTAACTGAAGTGGTTAGGACCTGTTAGAAAAGCAACTAAGTGTTAAATACTGAGGGTCAAAAACTAATCTAGGCCAATGGTTGCTAAAGTAAAGATCAACAGGAATGTCTAAACTTGTCTAGACTAGTAGTGTGTGTATTACACAACTATATCGATTATCTTCCGACATCCCTGCTCAAATAAACAACATAAAACTGAGATTTAATGGAATTTTATAATAGTCTTGACGAGCTACTGGTAACGTGTTACGTTCTTTTGGTGGGATGTTACTTGACAGATAAAACAACCAATCAAACAACTTAAATCCCATGGGAATAAGTCCCAAACCACACTACACAAAGTTATTTTGTAATGTGTTCGATTGTAATAGAAACTATTAGACTTTGTATTGATTTTTATCAACAGGGTTGTTTACCATTTCCAGGCCTAGAGATTACCGTCACCAAAAGTTAAAACATGATGAGTTACACATACGCTGAATGAATCGCCTACTGAAAAACCAGCATAAGCTGGTTTTAGCCGGTCTCCCAGCTTGGTTTTAGCTGGTGTAGCAATCTGGTCTAGCTGTGTTTTGGTCACTTTTAAGTTGGACATTTGGAAGACCAGCTGACCCACCAGCTTTGCCAGGTTGGGAAAACCATCTTAAACCAGCTTATGCTGGTCTAAGCTGGATTTTTCAGTTTTCAGTAGGGTCTGGTTCTGTTACTGTAACTAGTTGTCAATTGACCAATAAGAGCTCATTGTAATGGTTTGTAATGGTTACCATTAAAACCATTATGTAATGGTGCTCTGGTTCCCATCTATAACAGCAGAACCCAACACATTTCCATTAAAACCAGTGCAACTCACATTAAAAGCATTAAATTCATCAGAACTTCAGAGACGGTTTCCGTTTTTTTTTTTTTTTTGAGGGATAAGAAGCTGAAGTACCTGCAGATGCGATCAAGACTTTGGCTCCGCTGCAGGAGAAACAATGCAGCAGTGATTTGGATCTGATGTTATAATTCAGAAGAGCAGCAGTACAACCGATCTTCATCAAAGCCAACCAGATCCACATATACATGGGTTCATTTCCCATCAGAAGAGCAACCGTATCTCCTTCGTGAAGATCTGCATGCGTTAACAAACTCCTTGCGATTCGGTTACTCCGTTTATCGGTCTCCTCATACGAGTGCGTCTCATCACCAAACCGAATAAAAACTTTGTCCGGGTGTTTGTGTACATGCGCCAGAAATCGGTCCACTAACGTATAGAAAGGTTTTGAGTTCCTGATTTTTGATATGGGATATCCTATAAGAAATATCCGATAGATTGACTGGAGGTCTTTGATGAAATATGGGTAGCGGTATCTTAAAGTAAACAAAAGTAAAACGGCACTTATAATAAACCAAAACATGATCCAACGTGATCGGATTTCTGTCAGATGTTGCTGTTGATTTCTGACAGGAGCAGATTAAAACGTCGAGTAGGAAGTGAAGAAGAAGAGGAGGTGCCTGTTGTAAACACACTAGTTAAAAAGTGCAGAAACTCAACTACCATATGGTCTCACCACCAGGGCTTGAGGTTTGCTCAGCAGCCACAGTGGCTAGTGGTTTTCCAAAGTTAATAGCCAAAAAGAAAAGAAATCGTATTGAAAATATGCATGGAAACAAATGCTGGCTTTCAATGAAAACTGCTCAGTTAAGACAAGTACATTATTTCATGTATGTATCGCTGCAGCCCGGAGACTGCAAGTGGGAGGAGCTTACGCCGCAAGTGGGAGGAGCTAATGCCGCAAGTAGGAGGAATTTCAGAAATGTGCAAGTAGGAGGAGTTTACGCCGCAAATGGGACGGCGGTGAATGAGAATGGCAGGAAGTAGCGACAGTAATGAAAATAAACGATCCAATATCACGTTCCTCATCATGGTCTGATTTCTTACAGCTTGTTATTATTGTGTGTGTCCAATACCACTCACTGTCAATGATGAGGTCACATTTTTACACCTTTTTTACACTTAAATGTAATCAGGCTGTAGGCCTTATTCAAGCACATTTCTGAAGCTCCATATTCTACAATATCAAGTAGGCCTAAATGAACATATTAAAATGTGATGCAACTGGACTTAGTTAAGTGAATGTGTAAATACATGAAAAACATGTGGCTAATGTAAAATAAAGTTACCATCCATCTTTACTGCATTATTTTTTTAAATAGCAGGCTAATGTTTTTCTGAATGTTTTTCTGAATGTGTTACACATATATGACATTTAAATTTTTCAATGAATAAAATCATGTACAAGTCACTCAGAATTGATTGCAAAAGTGTTTATTTTATTTTATTATTTTTAGTCTTTGTAAGGAAACTATATCAGCTCATTAGAACTGATCTGCATGCAGTCAAATCTGCAAAATCCAGGGTGGAAGGTTTTTGAATAAATGCCCTGGAGCTCACCTCGCTTTCCCTTCCCAGCATAACCTGATGGATACACAAAGCAAAATAACAACTAGGGTTTATGGTTGACAGTGAACATTTACAAACATTAGGAATAATTTCTCAGCTCTGTTGGTCAATTGAATGGTGTCCAGAACTTTTAAACTCCAAGGGATGACATAAGTAAATTAGATTTTTAGTTTTCCTTTAGACCAACAACTAGTTTATTCATCACCAATTTACACAAAAAGTACCAGGTGTGCAGCATTTGTACTCAAACCCAAACTCCAAACAAGTGGAGATTGAGTACATCTTCCAGAAGAGCTGTTTGTAGTGAGATGTCTGTTTTCCAGCATGTAACACCTGAGGTGAAAAAAAATCACATAACATTATCAATGATTTTCTTGTTATGCATTTTCTTTTTAATGTCAATATTTACTTTCTAGCCATAAGAAGTATGTTCTTCAGCAACGCTCCTGATAACTGAAAAGTTAGCACAGGCCGTTACATTTTTTTAAAAAGCACATTATATAACATTCAACTACCCTGAAGATAAAGCATGATGGAGGGTCATCATCTTTTAACAGCTCATCCTTAAAGAAAAATATAAGTGGATTAAAATTGTTCTATGATGCACATTTTAAATCATCATTGCAATTGATTATGCATACCTTGCTAAAAACAGAGGGCACAACTGGGGTTTGGTCTGCTGAAATGAAGTAAATTAAAATTAGCTGACCAATATTATAGTTACATAATTTGAAACCCAGCAAAGTATATGTATTTTGTTTTATATCAAAGTTCTTACTTTCATATGCAAGTTCAGTTTTTTTCTTCCCGTAGGTTTCAGGGAGTGCAGAGCATTCTTCTTCTTCTGAAAGAGAATTAGAATTAAAACGTGATAAAATTATCCATTAATTTTTTATTTGACAAAAAATATCAGCAAAATATAAAAAGCTGACAATACCAGCTACAACAGCTAATTTTCTCTTTCTCCCATGTCTTGTACAATTTGATTATCATGCAACAAAAACAAATAAAGTAAGAAATAGAACAAGTTCAATATCAAAAATTAATTAAATGCAAGGATGTATTACATTGATTACAAATTACAGTAAAGACTTTTGTAAATATAGAAAAAAATTGAATTAATGGTCCAAATCCAATCCTTAATTTATTTACCAATGAATACAACAACATTTGAATACAAAAACATTTCAAAATCTTGCCAACCCCTAATAGTATTAAGAACAGCTATTAAAGGAGTTTGATAGAGCAAGTAGTGTTTACACCTGCTGATTTTTATCATCACTGAAACACTTTGCTACTTCTTTTCACTCAAAGGGTCTGCAGAATATATTTTTACTGAAATAGTGTTATGAGCGAGTCACTAAATCATTCCGTTCCATGTCTTCCAAAAACAGTTTACAGACTGAACAAGATTTCTTCACTTCTTTAAGAGTTTCTTAAAACACCACGTTAAAAGTACACCTAATTTTTTCACACTTACTTAATTTTCAAGCAAGATGGGACACCACCATTTTCCTATGTTCTTCATGTTTAGCTGTGTACATAAAGTAATGAATTAGTACAATTTTCAATTATATTAAAATGCATATAGCTATAAAAATAAATACTTACTTCAGTGGAGTCAAACTTCTGTCCCAGAATAACATACAGTGCATTCTATAATATGCAAAGAGACACCAAAAAAAGTTAAATGGGTAACAGCAATTGATTACACCTCGATGTTCCTCATTTACAGTACGTACTTGCCATCAAGACAAACACTCCACAGTTATTTGAGAGCCTTTGTCTTGCATTGTCCTAGTAATGAAATCAAACACACCATAACTTATTAATTGATGTGATAAACACACAACAACTTGTAAATTAAGAACTTTATACATTACAGCAGAAGCTGTGAGTCATGTGGAACATCAAAAAATATCTTTCACTGATAAGTGAACCTAAAACACAATAACATGCGTTACACATTTATTTCACTGATTGTTATGAGTAATACATTTTATAAAATAATTATGATATTAAAACAAATGTTTCAATTACATTACATTACATTATGAATTACAAATGAAAAGTTTTAAAATAATTGCATGCATTGTACAATTAAATTAGGAGTTGTAACGTTATTGTAATATCAAATCCATTTATAAAACGTTTTAGACATTTACAATTTGAAAATCAATGCAGACCTAAAACGTACAAAAATTACACAGCCACAATACCTTATTATTATGGTCTTCAGAATCCATAATCTGGAGAGCAAATTGTAGAAATGGAATGCAGAAAAGATTTTGTCATCCACGTTACAGATTTTCTAATTTGTGTGCTAATAAAAAACTACAGAAATGTATCTGGATACACTTTACCCTTATCTTTTTTAATACATCAAGACTAAAAACAGCGTACAAACGGCATTATAAAATGGTCTTCTTCAGAACTTATAATGCTTTTTTACAAAACTAAAAACTGTACAGCAAGCTTACCCCTTCATTTCAACGACACGCTGACATGTGAAAGCGGTTTTCTTCTTTGTTTTCTGATCGATCGCTACAAAACTTACACATTAGCGCCACCAACTGTGGAGCATAAACCAATAGCTGCTACAGGTGATATAAATAAACCAATCAAAATCCTCTGGAAGTTTGTACAGCCCACTTGCGGGTAAAGCTCCACCCACTTGCTGCTTACCCACCCATTTGCAGCTGGCTCCGACCTCCGTTTATACCCATCTCCATTATTTTATTGTCAACTTGTTTATGCAGAATTTATTTTATGAGCTTGATAGCGGAGTTTCGCGTTTGTGTTTGGGGGCACCTACCGGTTAATAAGGGTACTGCAACACTTAAGATTAGCGAGAGACTGCGGCTTCATGGTTTTAAAATATGTTTTAAATTAATTAAAGCTATTTTCGCCTTAGGTTACACAGTCTACCAATTAAACAGCACCTATTTCATTGTTAAAAAAACAATGTGTGGTTTATGGTTAAAAAACATTATTTTTGTAGCTCCAGATTTCACTCTCTTCCTGAAAGGCACGGAATTGAAAAGTTCAGTGTCACTGATTGGCCAGCTAATTTGTACGTTGTGATTGGTCTGAATACCTCTGATGTCAGGAAATGTGACGCTTCTTACCTCGAAGTAAACTGTTGCCTACAATCCGAGGCTGCGTCCGAAACCGCATACTGTATAGTAGGTACTGAAAAAGATGAAGTACCTACTTACTTGGCGTTAAAACAGTAGGTACTGGATAGTATGAATCCGGGTAGTATGAATGAGATTCGGACGTACTACATTCGCCATGTTGCTACATCACGTGACATACGTCGTCATCACGTCATGTCATTTCAGCGCGAAAACAGCCGCGTGCCTCTTCTTCTTCGTTGGATAACTCCTCGTCCGGGGCATCATGGGATAGTGAAGCGTCCATCGTATGCACACTGCAAAATCTAACCGGAAGTAGTAGGTCATCCGGGTACTTTTCGCATACTGTTTTTCGAATACTATGTATTCGGACATACTACTCGCCTCGCCTACTGCTTTTCGCGTACTATATAGTATGTAGTAGGCGGTTTCGGACGCAGCACGTGACTGCGTCCCAAACCGCAACTTCCATACTATGTAGTAGGTAAAGAGTACGAGGAGTAGTGCTTTGCGCCTATTATATAGTATGGAAGTATGCGGTTTGGGACGCAGGGCGTGTGTTTGTTGTAGTCCAGAAAAGAGATTTACTCACGTCATCGTTTACTTTGGGGTTTGTACCTTTTGCATATCATTAACATGTAGCCTACTAAATTCAGTGTTGGGAGTAACGCATTACAAGTAACGTGCATTACGTAATAGTATTACTTTTCTGAAGTAACGCGTAAAGTAACGCATTACTTTATAAATGTACACATTAATATTTAAGTTACTATTTTTAAAAAGTAATGCAAGTTACTTTTCAGTTTAATTAATTAGATGTTAAAAAACAATGTACTGCCTTAAACTGAACGTATTAACGTATAATTACACACTCTATGCATAAACAGTTTCAGTCAAAAATGGAGATGGCAGACCAGAGCTTGAAATTTTTGTAATGGAAACATGCAATTTCTGAATGCAGAACTTCTCAGTCATAAAAAAAGACAGGCAAAGTAAGAAAAAGTAACACAAAAGTAACTTAAAAGTAACGTAAGCATTACTTTCCATGAAAAGTAACTAAGTAACACAATTGGTTACTTTTTGGGGAGTAACTTAATATGAAGAGTTTCGTTGCAAAACGAGATAACTCCGTTTTTTTATTTTCAGAATTCTAATTTTTTGGTTGTGCAATTTCAATTAATATCAATTCAACTGCAGTTGTTTTTTTATTTAAACCTTCATAGCTTAAAAAATACAGCCAAGTAGCACTATAAAACAAAATAATAACATGATAACATAATAATAAACATGTTTTGACAAAAATGGTAAAAAATGGATTTATCTCGTTTTGCAACGAAACTCTTCATATTGTAATGCATTATTTTAATAATATATTAAGTAACTTTCCCCAACACTGGTACTAATACACACTTAAACACCAAAGGAAATGTAAAACCGTAAATTGGACCATTGGTGCTCTTTAAAATATTAAGATTAGAAAAATAAAATATTAGTGCTACAAGGATGACGTATTTTTGTTAGCAGGACACTGGTTCCCTCGACAAAAAGCCCATTAATTTTTCCCAAAGACTTTGGGATTATCACAAAAAAATGAAGATGTTTAACAAAAGTTTATGACACACGTTTTGATCATTTTCACAGCTAAAGACAACTTTTATGAATTTTTAAGTCTATTTTTTTATTTCTTGTAAACGCATTTAAATTTCAAAAAGTCTTCATCTGTGAAGATTAACTTGGACAAAATGTGTAAATGTAATCTGACAAAAATATGTCATCCTGTGGCACTCTATTAGCTCTGTACTGGGGGGGGCAGGGCCCCCTGTCCTCCAAACTTTGTTATTTGATAAATGATGGTAAGCACACAGTTAACGGTACCCATTGCCTTCTATAGTAAGAAAAACGAATACGATGGAAGTCAATGGGTACCGTCAACTGTGTGCTTACTATCATTTATCAAAATATCTTCTTGTGTGTTCAACAGAAGAAAGAAACTAATATAGGTTTATAACAAGATGAGTGTTTTCATTTTTAGGTGAACCTTTAACAGACCTTTGTGGATAAATTTAATCAAATCTGGCCATGAAGATATATTTCAAAAAACGTAGTTAAAGCACATTCATATACAGTATCAGTAATCAAAATGTTATTTTCTAACCAACTTTAATGGTTATAACAAAGTTTTCTAGTTATATAGTTTTAATAGTTCACCACCATTGCTGGTTTTGTACTTTGACTGGCTGTACAGAGGTTGTTTAAGTATATTTGTCCCCAAGTACCTTAAGTACTGACCACAGTGTTATCAGTTAAGTCTTGATTATAAAACGTTTTGTGATCTGTCAGTTAGTAAATGGTTAACTTTAATTATGGAGTTTATTCAATTGCAATTCTTTTGTGGTGCATATGCTAGACTTGGTTATTTAAACTAGTAACAGCAGTGTGAAAGCAGAATACTTAAACATGCAAGTTTAAGTTACGTTTTTATTAAATTAGAAATATAAATTCATGCACTGTCAGTAAAACTGCTAAAAAAAGCAGAAAAGACACTTTTGGCTCAAGTACAAAATGATTATCCGAGTGCAATAAATGCAAAGTTTACAAAGGCACTAAAACATAAAAGACATCAGTCACTAGTTTATTTCTGAAGCCGTGCCAATGGACTGTCGAACCCGCTGTCCTGCTGACGCACTTTAAGCTCTGAAAATAAACTCTTTGGACACAGTTTATGTACACCATCTTCGGATCCAGGGATTGGCTCCCTGTTTTTATTTGTTCTGCCGTCTATGAATGCATTGGGTTTAGAGTAAGACAGAGGTTGAATGATCTCTTTGTAAAGCGTTATATCGGAGTTATCACCAATGGAGCTTCCAAAGTCCAAACCAGCCAATGAAGGGCCGTTCATTAGGAATGGTTTCCCAGGCTCTGGATAAGATGATGTCAGGTGAATATTATTTACGAGGTTAGATCCAATACTGGTTAAACTCCAGTCACTCTGGCCGTCATCCCGAACAGGCGGTTCTTCAATCAGGAAGGGTTTTATAGCAGACTGATCCGATCTTCCCGACTCAAACCCCTCCAGGAACATCTCTCTGCTCTGCTTTCTCAAAGTAACATTAGAGGTCTTGACATTGTTGTTGTTATAAATACCATCATCACTGCTTAAACTACCCTGTGTGCGTTTCTGGTAACGTTGACCTATCATCTCCAGGTCTTTAGACCCACAGACCTTCCCAGACTTGAGGGAATCGTGATCAAAGCATTTAGATGTTGTTTTCACGCCTTTCTCACTTGGGTTGTATATTTTTTTGTCCTTTTTTCTAACGTGAGCTTCGGCTCCATGCGAGGCAGCACCCAGAATTTTAGCAGGCGAATCATTCGTTTTATCCTCAGATTCACCTGTACAAAAATAAGATATGTATATATTTTCAAACAATATTCTTAAAATATTATAATAATAATAATAAAAAGCAATGCTATTACCTTGAGAGTTCTGGGTCCGTAATACCTTGCGTTTGGCTACAGGGGTCTCCAAAACTTTGGCCATAGTTGCCAGCTTACTTGCCGCATTGATAATCTTCTTTTCTGCACTACAAGAGATGTTTAAACTTAGTTAAGTGTCTAGCAAACATATTCAGAATATAAAGAGGATATAAAGAAATCTCTTGTATACCCAGTAGTCTGGCATCCATCTTCCAGTAGCTCCTGTAAGCAGGTGAGGTAATACCTGCGCATCCTCCTGGCGGTGTCCTGCCTCTCTCTCTGGACCTCTGCCCTGATCAACTCTGCCGCTCGCTCTTTACTCTCCTGAAGGTACCGCAGCATATCACCTACAAAAACACACACACAAAAAAATGTAAGAAGTTAAATTAGATATTTAAGCAAATGTGTGCAATAAAATAACAATTTAAGGTTGTAAAATCTATTTACTGTAAATTATATTAAAATATATTTAATTCTTTCCCCGCCATTTACGAGTTATCTCGTCAATTAAGAGAAAACCCTTCCCTGCCAATGACGAGTTTATACGGCAATCCATATTTCCACTATTATCCACTAGGTGCCACTCTTACACAACTTATAAAGACCTGAAGCACTCACTGATTTCAAAACGTTTTGATCATCGTTCTTAATCTGTTCTCTAACAAAAGTCCTTAACAATGGACATATGCATCTCGGACGGCTTGAGGGCGAGTAAATCGTTTTTTGCTGAAATATCCCTTTAAGGTCCTGCACTCACCTCTGATCTTCTCCACAGCCTTCATGTATTGCTCCTTCATCTCCTCAAGACCCGCTTGAAGATTGTGACCGCTTGACTGTGCGTCTGAGGCTTGTTTAAGTTCATCCAGGGCTTTGAGATGAGTCTCCTGTTGTTTCTGCATAGCTTCCTCATGCTCGTCTGATTTGACATGATAAATTAAACAAAATATTTAAATACATGTGCGCTCAAACACATGATGGTCTATGATTCTGTGACAAAAAACGAGGGCTGCATAACTATTAATCGCAACTAATCGTTTGCAAAATAGAAATTTTTGTTTACATCATATATGCGTGTGTGTACAGTGTATAATAATTATGTATAAAAACACACACACACACACATGCATGTATATATTTAAGAAATATTTACATGTGTATATACATTTTTATATTTATATATCATTTATATTAAACATAAATACTAGTGCTGGGCAAAAATTAATTGCGATTAATCGCATACAAAATAAAAGTGATTTTTTGCATCATTTATGAGTTTGTGCGGTTTGTAATTATTATGTATAAATAAACACACATTCATGTATGTATTTAAGAAAACATTTACATGTGTATATATATATATATTTTTAATATTTTTATATATTCGATATGATATATACATGAAAGAAAAAAATTATATATATATATATATATATAATTCGCGATTAATCTTTGCCCAGCACTACAGTTAAAATACAAGTAATTTTTTTTCTTAATATTATACATTTATGTGTGTATTTATATATACATATTTTTATACACAGTGCACACACATATATATGATGTAAACAAAAACTTTTATTCTGCAAACGATTAGTTGTGATTAATCATTATGCAGCCCTACAAAAATATTACATTTTAAATGTATAAGCGTGGATGATATTAATATTGAAATTTTATCAGGGTTGGAGCTAAAATCTGCAGGACATCTGCACTCCAGGACCAACGTTGCCTACCCCTGGTCTAAAGTACGGTTCATTTTTATACGTATAGTGTGTAAGAGGCTAAATACCCAGGGCTTAAGTGTTTTTTAGCGTGTTGCTTGGTTATACTACGTGTTTGATAGGGTGTCCTGAGTGGTTTAATGTTTTTTTACTAACCAGGGGTAAAAGAAAACAACAGTGTTGATCCCTATATAGTATGTTTTGTTCCAACTTCATTGTATATGGTATTTTTGACTAAAGATTAAATATATGGAGCACCTTTTATCTTCTGCACAGTGCTTTTGTGCTCTCGCATGGTCTTTTGGAGCTGCCGGCAGGCCTTTTCTAGATGCCTCTGGAGCTCTTGACTCTTTTTCTGGAGCTTGGCCAGAGACTCGGCACATTCAGCGCTGGTGCACGCTCCTTGTTTCCTCTGAGCCATCAACCCTGCTGTGAGAGGAGGAAGCGTGAGAAAATTCCAGAGAGATTCCTGAAAAGTGAGTGGTATGCGTCAACGTTGTAGGTCTTACTGATTTCTGCTTCATGGCGCTCTTCGGTTTCCTTCAGCACACATCTGAGCTTATCTTCACTGCTCTAGAACAATAAAAACATTTCTTATGTGAATGGAGAGTGATAAATATAAAGACGGTAGACGTGGAAAACCATGGAATGCTATGGGTGTGGCTGTATGTTGCTTTATTTATAGGTTTATAATAACTTAAACTTGTTTGAGTAATTTAAACAAGGCGAGTTGTAAATCACGAGTTTTTGGGGCTTGGCAAACTATAGTATAGAGACACACCTTCTTCCATTCCTGCCTGGCCTGGTTGACTGTTCGACTGAGTGTTTCCTTGCATATCTGCCATAATCTGGATCTGATGGTTCCTGTGACACTGCTAGGCATCTGTTCAACGCTCCTCCTCTCTACTCCCTCCCGCAACACGTCCTTTAGATCAGCGAGCATCTCCTCCTGCACCCGCTGTGTCTCCTCCTGCAGTCTGCATTACAAATAATCATGAAAAAACCTACAGGAGTCATTTGGATTTCTTTAATGTTGGATGTACGTGCTTTGCTGTGTTGAGCCACGTAAGAAGATAACTAATGCCATTTTAATATAAAATTATTTGTGTACATCTGGGATGAGTAAAGTAACCCTTTTAATAACCTGATCTCCTGCTGGCTCCTCCACTCCTGTTCCTTCACCCTGAGGGTCTCCTGCAGCTCTGTGTTTCTCTCCTGTAGTTTGTGTTTGTGCTCTCTCTGAAGCTCCGCCCTGAGGCGGGACACCTCCTCGTGCTTGTCCCTCATCCAAACGTCTCGGGCAGCCGCCAGCTCTGATTTAATGACGGCAGTCTGCTCCTGGCCCGAACCCTCCTTTCGAGTACTGACGGCATGCAACTCCTCCAGAAGCTCAGCGTTTCTCCTGTTACACTCCTCCAGCTCGCTGCATTTGATACGGAGCGTCTCCTGCCACCTGTCCTCCACCGTCTTCACAGCTGAAAAAATCTGAAATATTATGAGAAAACTTGGATGGTCAATAAATAATTTTATATTTACTACCAGTAATAGTAATAATAATAATAATACTTCAAATAAACACAAGAGAATGCAGTGATTCTTCCTTTTAGAGTAAAATTATTTGTTTTTAGCAAAGGTAGAAAAGTTGTCACTGAGACGGTACCATTAAAAAAAGGTCCTAATATGTATCATTAAGGTACAGATATGTACCTGTGAGGTACTAATATTCACTTTTTAGGTACAAATGGGTACGTTTTAAAAGGGTACCGGCCCAGTGACAACTTTTCTACCTTTTCTTCTGAGAGTGTATAGCAATGCTAATAACAGCAAAATACCTAAAAAACATTAATTTACCTTAAATAAAAACTAAACACAACTGCACCAGGTCTGTCTATAATCAAGTTACATAAAAAACAGCAATATATGTACAAAAGGTGAGTAACAAACTACCTTAACTGTTGAAACTGCTAGAAAATTCTTATTGATGTTTTTGTACCTAACAACTTAAAGGTGCATTGTGTAACTTTTAGGGAGGATCTCTTGACAGAAATGCAATATAATGTACATAACTATATTATCAGTGGTTTATAAAGTCCTCACGTAATGAACTGCATTGTTTTTATTATCTTAGTATGAGCCGTTTTTATCTTCATACAGTGCGGGTTCCCTTACATGAAAGTTGCCGTCATGTTTTAACAGTAGCCCTAAACAAACAAACTGTTTATAGGGCACGTTTCGTCCCTCCCTGGTCTCAGACGACGACATGATTGTCCTGTGGCGGCTACCATATGAGTTTTAAAATTGAGGGGTTAGCATACGGCTAAAAAAACAATCTAACAATATAGTAACAACATATTACTTTTTAAAAATGTTTAATGTACACATAAAATTGATGACTTAAGATAGAGATATAGTTCTGTTTTCACACATACGTCATCAGAATAGTATGCATGCTTTGTACATGCTCCGCCGGATTTTTGTAACCATGCATACTTGTGTAGTATGTAGCCCAGGAGGAGGAGATGCATTGCATTTTGTCTCAATGCAAATGCGTTGAACATATGTTTACACGTACGAGGCAAATAAAATATGCTTTGCGAGGTTCTGTGTTCGACAGTGTGCGTATGTTGGCATTCACGTAAAAAAACTACTCCGGGCTTTAGATTGAATGAATAAGAAAAAAGCAACCAATAAGAGCCCTGAATTAAAGGGATAGTTCGGCCAAAAATGATATTAAACCCATGATTTACTCACCCCCAAGCTGTCCGAGTTGCATATGTCCATCGTTTTTCAGACAAACACATTTTCGGATATTTTAGAAAATATTTTAGATCTTTCTGTTGATTAAATGTAATGTTACGGGGTCCACGACCTTCAAGTCCAAAAAAAGTGCGTCCATCCTTCACAAATTAAATCCAAACGGCTCCAGGATGACAAACAAAGGTCTTCTGAGGGTAATCCACGCGGTGTTGTTGTAGAAATATCCATATTTAAAACTTTATTAACGAAAATAAATACCTTCCGGTAGCGCCGCCATCTTAGACTCCTCTGTATTCAGGAGAGAGTATTAGCGTAGTGTACGCACTTTTCTTAGTGACGTATGACAAATTCGGAGGGCGGGGGCACAGAGCAGCAGCAGAGTAGCCTCCGTAGGCTGCGTAAGCTCTCATCCTGAATGCAGACGCGACTAAGATGGCGGATATTTTTGGTCTAAAAACTAGACTTATTTTCTTGGGTCATTTTGCTCATCAAGAAAAAGCATCTTCATTTAAGATTTTTTAGATATTTTTACTGACAACAGGGTTTATACAGAAATCCTTAAGTTAAATTTACTAATTTTTACTACCTTTTTTACTACCTTCAGAATATTTTTTAAAACCATCACGACACTGAATTGCAAGTGTTAATCAGCGACTTTTCTATTATTTACACAGATTTTGACATATATAACATACAAAAAAAGAATTAAAGTGAAAAAATTCTTCTGACTGAAATATTTTTCAGGCCAAGTCATATTCCTTTACCTAACACTTTATGTAGGCGAGACCAATAGCATTTTAAGGGGAGATTTTTTTTTGCCATAAATTCCACATTGAAGTCTCATGTGGCATATATATAGCTGTAGTTTGCAGGGCATTTCAGATTAAGGCGAAACAGCTAAATAACTCACTATATAAAAAGAAAACATGAATATCACCACCTTTAATGATTGTTTTATTAATTATTTATTAATTGTAAATGTATTTATTTTAGCATTTACTAATAATTTTTTAATCAAAGTTGAAACTGTTAACATTAGTGAATGCACCATGAACCACCGTCAATTACTGTAATGACATAAACAAGAATTAATTAATGCTTATATACTTGCAATATATTTTTCATTGTTTGTTTGTTATATAATGCATTTACTAATGTGAACAAATACAACTTTTTAATATCATATTATTCAGTAAACATAAACAAATAATCCAGGGTCTGTTCTGTTCACACAACAGTTAACAGTCACAGCTCTAATACAGTAACGTTATGTATGAATATAAACCCTGAACGAGTAACTCGAGTCAAACTCGTGTAGAATTCGCACAGGATGTCTGTAACCATAGTGAATGTTATTAATTGAATGACTGTACCTTTATAAACAAATTATTATGTGACAATAGAGGCAGCGCTGATGTGCTATTTTATGCGCAATGTTTCTGCTGTTTACTTTCTCCTAAGACCTAAATGGTCGTGTTTATATGAGGTTGTTTGCAAAGACGGGATTTTTGAGGCATATGTGTTATTTAAGGCCAATAAAGCGGCAAAAATACGTACAACACATGCTCAATGAGAATCGAATGCGCGGCTTGCATGCTCTTTTGACACAGAAACTGCGGACGCACTGTTGTTTGTGTTTGAATGGCTTAAAATCACCTGTTTTTAAACTGCTGTGCTTAAATATATGTACAAATGTTACGTTTTTGTGACCACACACAAATGCAACTGCAAGAACCGACAGGTGGATGACATCAAAGTCCCGCGAGAGCATTTCGGAAGCAGTCTCCTCTTATGATTCCTCGTCAATCGCTCTCACTGGATTTGGATGTCATCATCTGCCTCTTGGTTCTTGTGGATCCACATGAAGTTTACCCACGAGTTAAACAAACCCGTTGTACCAGACACTGGCTATATCAGCATAGCATGTAAAAGCGTGCCGCGGATGATCAGTAACGTGAGAAATCATTTACCCCCAAAATACCGGACCCCTTACGTTAGTCATACTGTGCAAAGACACGCAATTACCTGTTTGGTTTTCTTATCCCACGAACTGAAAGGCTTGCCAATCTTCATTATTTCGCTAAGCCAAGTCAATCGTCTTTTACACCTTTATCGATCTTCAAAACATCGGAGCCTTCCTGCATTATAAGTTTGACCATGCTAGCTGAAAAAGTTTTACCTCAGCTTAACGTGATACAGTCAGAAAACCCGGAGTGGATCCGGTCCGTAGTGATTACAGAACGCTTACAGCGGAGAGAGGAACGTGATTTGGCTCCACTTCAGGCTTTGATCACATCCCAGAGACGAAAGATCTTTGATTATTTGCCCAGATATGCAGGTGATTTGAACTAATTTCCAGGCATCATAACATTACAAAAGGCAATCGAAAATTTACTACCTCGTCAGATGACGCTTACTACTTTTTACTACTTTTTACTGGCCTTAATTTGGCATAATTTAATTTACTACCTTTTACTACTTTTTACAACCCCGCGGAAACCCTGGACAAAAATACTAAGAATTTTTTTTCTTAAAAATATTTTTTTTTGCAGTCTAAAACCTGATTTCTGCGAATTGTGCACTGAAGATGCTCAAATATAATAGAATTGTGATTTTGAATTCTTATTGAACATAATTCCCAATTTATTGGTGTTACATTTTTGTTATTACACAAAACTAATGTGTTTATTACTATTATAAAATGTGTAAAAACATAAATAAACAATAAAAAAGGAAACAATTTACAATAAGGTTGTATTAGTAAACATTAGTAAATGCATTAACTAACATGAACAAACAATGAGCAATATAGTTTTTCTGCATTTATTAATTCTTGTTAATGCTAGATAATGTCAATACAATTGTTCAGTGATAGTTCATGTTGGCTAATGCATTAACCCTATAAAGATCTTTAAAAAGGTTTGTGACCCTAAATGTTTGAAAGGTAGTGTATATAAACTTGCAATACAGCTAACTTTTTATCAATTATAAACTTTGTAAGTTTGACAAATGTTGGCTGCATTACAATAGCCATGAATACGTGTTCATAGCTACATTTCCTGTTGTACTACAACACAATACCTGTTCTTGAACCTGTTTCTGTTGTAGCCTCTCCCAGTCATCTTTCTCCGTTTGCAAGCTGCTTTTATATTCTGGGAGGGAGGTCAAGTCCTGGAGCCATCTAGTGCGAGCCCGCGATATCGCACCTTCAACCTAGTAGGAAACATTTTATTAAATCTCTCATCTGAAAACACTGTTATAGAGGTCTGTGTTAACAGCACGCTGGAGATACCTGGAGCGATAATTCATCTGTGTGTTTCTGCTGTAGTTCTCTCTGAACGTTTCTTACGGCCTCCTCCACTAATTTGGCTTGGATGACCACAGCCTCCTGCTGCAGGGTCTCTCTCTGAGCATTGAGTCTGATCTCCAACTCCTCCAATGAAACCGTTTGACCTGCGCTCTCCAGACAGCTGGTCTGAAACGCTCCCTCACAGGTGTCGGTCTGCCTTATCTTCGTAATCTCTTCCTCTGCATTCAGTAGCCTCTGAGCCCACGACTTCTCCAACTGACACAGAGACATAAATAAAAAATATAAAAAGGTTTTGACCTACATCTGCACTACAGCACACAACGGTGATGTTTTATGAGATTTGGCAAGGACATCAATAACAGTGACCCGTCATCAATTACCGTCTCCTGCTCGCGCTGCCAGTTCTGCCTGGCACTTTCCAGCTGCTCTTTGACCCGCAGCTCAATTTCGGCCTGCGTTTCTGTCTTCCACTGGGATTTGAGTCGAGCCACGTCCTTCTGATGCTGGGACTCCAGATCAGATCGCAGTCTCTCCAGAGCACAGTCACTCTCCTCTTTTTTCTTCAGCTATCAAACGATTTAATAACAACATATTAACTCTTAGAATAAAGTCTGGTTCGATTTGCAACTCATTCTAGCAAAAAATGCCCATGTAGACAGGTAGGCACTGTTTGACTAACGTTAAAAAATGTGATTGATCATTTAACATGATTTTTACAGGCAGTTGCATCTAAAATCTGAGAGCAAAGTGAGATTTACAATTGAAGAAATTGGTTCCTAAACGCAATAAATCCATTTTGACTAATTTGGGTAAAAATGTGTTTTCTATACCAAGAAAGTGACAAGATGAAAACCACTATTTTCTGTTACAAACTTTCACATAGCATCTTTAGGTTATAATAGCATAAAAAATTCAAATCCATAATTTGATTTTCAAAGATTTATTATAAAAACTGAAGATTTTTTAGGCAAAGTGCAATAAATCCATTACAAGTTTTTTTTTCTCCAAAATGCTATAAATCTATTGAATCAATATATAAATGTGCATTCATCTTTGCCATGTTATATTCATTTAGTTGACTAGTGGTATACACTGATTAAAAAAAATAAACATTAATGTCATTAATCATAACTCTAACTTTGTCATAATAAGAACACTGTCATTGCTGCTGTCATCCTTGGGACGTCGTCGCTGAACTTTTTTGACAGCGATCAGTTGTAAAATGTTTTGTTCCTGCTCGAGGAAAACTAGGATTCTGTGTTTATTTAAAGTGGCGCCAATATTGTTTACAATGCGTGGAATGATGTGCTGTGATTGGTTAAGCAAATTTATAGCATGCTGCAGAGAAGGAGGACTGGCGTTTATCGCGGTTTGAAAAAAGGGAGAAAAGATGACAGAATAACACGACTGGTATCGGATTTTGCATAAAATGATACAATACTGATTTTGGCGGTAACTATTTTTTTTGCCGTTTATCACGTTTTGGAACCAAACTCTTCAATAGTCCCCAAAAAAGCCAACCAATCAGAAACAGAAGCATACAGTACCTCATCATCTCTCAATCGTCTCTCTTCTTCAAGCCTGCTCTTGAGATTTTCTTCCAGTTTGTCCTTCTCTTTACACACTGAAATGTAGCACTCCTGCACGGCTAACATTTCCTGACTGAGGTCGGCCAGTTTTGACCTGTGGATAGAAATAGCTCTAGTCATTGTTTATAAAGGAAATAATTATCTTTTTTTGTTAGGGTGAGGTGTAGTACTCTAGCTGTTGAATGTGTTGCTGATGCTGGCTGATAAGCTGCTCCACGTGAGCCGAGTGCTCTTCTGAGAGCTCCGCCCGAACACGATTCACGACGTCATCTCTATACTGCTGCTGAGTCCTTTCATACCTGTGCATAATTTGGGACATGAGTATAAACTTCAATTATTAGACAAGAACAAGTGTTTGTTTGCAAGTTACCAAAGTAGGTAACCTTGCTGCTAGTAACCATTAACCAATAATTGCAGCATTCAGCTTATTGCAGCAATCTATTTCCTTCGTATTGTAGCTACGGACACATTTACATTTACGCATTTGGCAGACGCTTTTATCTAAAGCGACTTACAGTGCATTACAAGCTATACACTTTTACATTTTACATAAATTTTTTTTTTTGGCAATTTTGCCTTTATTTGACAGTGTGTAAGGAGAGGACAGGAAAGTACAGGGAGGAGAGAGGGGTATGGGATCGGCAATTGACCACGAGCCGGGAATCGAACTTGGGTCGCCGAAAGTGCGAAAGGATCACATGTCAGAGCGCTGCGCACTACACCATCGGCTCCGACAAGCTATAGACTTTTATCAGTATGTGTGTTCCCTGGGTTCAAATCCATGACCTTATGCGCTGTTAACGCCACATTTAAGCTTGCATCGCTTTGTTCCTCACCTCTCTGCCGCCTCTTGTTTCTCCTGGTCCAGCTCCTGGATCATCTCTCTCATCTTGGTGCAGAGCTCAGAATTAGCAGCTTTTACCTTCTCCTCGCTCTGTTTCAGCTCCTGGTTTCTCCTCTCCAGAGCCTATAGTTCACACACATCTTCTTACTAGTGAAGTGGGCCATTACATTATAAAAGAAGACTACAAACTTAAAGGCGGGGTGCATGATCTCTGAAAGCCAATTGACATTTGAAATCACCTAAAACAAACACGCCCCTATCACAATAGTATCTGGACCTTCTTTTGATAGACCCGCCCCACACATACGCAACCCAGGCAACGATGTCGGTTAGTAGACACACCCCTTACTGCTTATTGGCTACAAGTGTGTTTTGGTAGTCGGCCCGACTCCCTTTTCCAAAATTTTTTTTTTTTTTTAAATCATGCACCCCACCTTTAAAGGGATAGTAAATTAAAAATCTGTCATCATTTACTCACCCTCAAGTTGTTACAAACATGAATAAATTTCTTTGTTCTGTTGAAAACGAAGGAAGATATTTTGAGCAATGTATGTAATCAAACAGTTTTGGAGCACCATTGACTTCCATAACATTTTTATTTCCTACTATGGAAGTCAATGGTGCCCCTGTTCCATGTTTTGTGTTGAGCAGAAAAAAAGACATTTATAAAGGTTTGTAACAACTTGAGGGTGAGAAAATTATGACAGACTTTTCATTTTAAGGTGTATTAACTGGCACTGTCCCGTGCCCGGGACCCCTGAGTTTACTTTAACATTTAACATGAAAAATATGAATCTATCACGACAAACTATATATGGTATTGTAAAAAAGGTCTTAGAATGTAGTTTTCATATTTCAAAACCTTTTAGCAGTAATAATAATGCAGTGACTGTAATTTATTAATTTGTGACAAGGGTATGCAGCAAACCAACACAAACCTCTTTTTTTATAATTGTATGTATAAAATAATACTATGATGTTGCATTATTTTTATTTATTACAATAAGTTTAAACTGCTATAATATTTTTTTCTTATTTAATATTTTCAGCTCCAGACACTTCCGTAAAAAACTTTAAAGTGTCTTCTTTAAAACAAGACCAAAATTAGGCTTCTAGACCAAAAAATGCAAAAACCAATCAGAGTTGGAGCTGGCAGCAGACTGACAGCTGGAGGGGAGGGGTTAACATGTCTTCTGTCCAAACCAAACGTGCCGCACAAGCCCTGAAAAGGGAAGCCAAAACGTCTCGATCGTCCCCCAGTGACTGGTCCCAGTATAGGTCATAAACCCCGCCTCCCCATGTTATTCAATAGGACTTGAGACCAACTAAAAAAATTTATTACACTTCAATTATCTTTTTTCCAAAGCTGGTTTCTGTCGCTTACTGTAGTTTTTATCACGCTGATGTAAATTCAAATGTTTGTTTTTAAAATAAGTTTGTTTTTAGTTAGTTATTTAATGATTTAAAAACGGTGGTGTGGCGTCATGATTGACAGCTGTAATATCGTGTGATATGCGCATTCTGCGAGAGCGAGTGCGGGGTCTTGATTTTGCGGCTTTACTTCCTGCTCACTACTGCGCAATGCATGACTGGTCCCGAAAACGCTACTGCGCAGACTCAAGACCCAAGATGTCAGCGCCATATCGGGACACTGGCGGCTTCACTTTTCACCAAATGGAAGAAAGCGAACGGGCGTCGTCCATTTTTTTTTACAGTCTATGGTACAAACCGTCAAACTGATGTTGTCAGAAAAGGAATGCAAACCCGTAAGGAAGTACATTTTCAGATTTTGATCAAAGATTACGAAGACAAGTCTTTTTGTAGATTGACTTCACTACAAATTTGTAAGCTTTGATTTCATGTGGACTTTAGTGAGCTGTTCATAAAGTTTGGTAATGATGCTACATGAGATAATTTAAAAATAAGATCGAACAAAAACCAAATCTGACCTCTACTCTGTCCTGCAAACGCTGGCGTTCCTCCTGCAGTTTAATGAGTTCTTTCTGAGGGCCGACAGCCATGTTAGACGTTTCCAGGTGTTTCTCCAAGCTGCTCTCCCTTACCTGCAGCATGAGTATAAGCACAGAGTATAAGAACTAGATTTTACTAAGCAAGCTAAACAAACAGGGAGTGCAATAAGTTTAACCTTGGAGTCTCTTGCAGTCTTCTCAGCCTGCTCTAGCTGCGTCTGCAAGTGCTCTACTTTGGTCTGGGAGCTCCGCAGTTCCTCCTGAAGCTCGGAGATCTTCAAACGTTTGGTTTTGAGGTGACTCAGGCAGCGCTGTAACTCGCTCTTCAGCTCTCGTACCACATCATCCTTCGGCAGTCCAGAATCTCCTATGTCTGCTATGCGAGGCGTACTGGAGAACAAAGTGTGATTATCGTTTTATGACTGTTAGGCATTGTTAACACCTTGTGATGCGATTGACCAACACTGAAAACAATATTAATACGAGTGGACAATAGAGACACACTCCCATTCACACCTGGTGGTTTAATCCAACCCAAAACGGTTTGTTCCTGATTACTTCGAGGGGATGGTCCCTCTGCTTTCATTAAAACGTAAGCAATGACAGGTAAAGTTGACGCACACTAATATTATGTCAGCAACGGCTGCTTGTCTTGTTAGTAAACATGTAGCACAACGTTTAGGGCCGAAGGAAAAACATTATAGTTGATACATCACACATTAGATCAATAGGTGGTCTTTTGTGGCTGCTCGAACACATTCGACTAGTGATAGGACAATATAATGCAGAGGCCGACATTTGGACTTTTTTTATTATCGGCATCGGTCAATAAATGTATTTTAATCGGCCAGTTAATAATCTTACTTAAACTTTATGTTTTTAATAAAAAAGACACTCAGTGTCACTCAATGTGAAGCCAAAATCTGACAGACAGTAAAATGACCAATCATTATTCACTTTTTAACATAACAAAAACACGCTATTCATGCATAGTTGGACACTTAAACATTTTGAGTTTACTCGCTTCATTGGTGCGTGAAAGCCGCGCGTAAAATAATTTTGGTCATTCGGGACATTCACGCGAAAATTCGCGTCATGGGAGGGGCTTCTGTGATCCGCTCGGTTCTTGTAATCACGTCACTACTAGAGCAAGCTTCTGATTGGTTAACACGACGCGGTTTTCCGCCAAAGTTCAGAATTTTTAACTTGCGCGTTTCCCGCGGCAACGCTTAATTTGCGTCATTTGTGCGAACTAGCCCCGTGAATCGTGTGGATTCGCGTAAACCCCTCATTCGCGCCGCGAGACCTTCAGACGTGTGTGAACACGTCTTAACATTGAAATCATTCGCGCTAGACCCTATATTCGCGTTTGGTGTGAACGCAGCATTGGTCTAGTTAGTTATTGTTGATTTTTTGTCTTTTGACCCCCCCATGGGCTTTTTCAGTTGAATAAACCCCTTTTTTGAGTTCAACATCTACCAGCACTTGGGTCCCGTTCCTTCGTGAATCATGATACATCTGTATTAACGTCGTCCACTTGTGATCCGATCAGCCAAAAAGCATCTTAATACCAGGTGTAAACAGGGCCTTACTTTAGTTTATATAATTTAGGATTCAAACCCTGCTTAGCAAACCTTGCATGCAAATTATCCCTCATCATCCGTTAAGAACTGCATGTCTTGTTTAAAAGAGATAACGTTACCTGTGTATTCGTCCATTTCTCCACTTGGACTTCTTGATCCCCAGATCGATGCAGGACTCGGACAGCTGGATCTCAAAGTCTCCATTAGATTCAACAGTAAAAGCTCCATGTTTAACGGCAGACTCGTACAGATTAATCTGCTCCTTTAACTCAGTCAGCTCTTCCTGTTAAGAGAAAAGTAGCTTTAATTCTGACTGTAATGGGCTGCTTAAGTCACGAAGCACAAAGAAAAGGGTTTCCCAACCTGCAGAGCTTTGTTGATGTCTTCACTTATAGCTCGGGCAGACAGGGCCTGCTGTAGTTTCATCTGTAACTGACTCATCTCTTGCACAGAGCCTAAAGAGAATAAAGATGCTTATGAATATTTAAACAATGTCTTTGAAAGCATTTCATTACATATACAGGCATACTCTAATGTTCACAAGTATTTCCTTTCTAGTCCCTGCAGACCATTTATTAAAACCAAGTTGCAAAATCGACCAATCATTATGGTTACATTATCAGATTAATTTATACATAACATATAATTGCCCACGTTTACATATAATAGCAGCCTATGCACTACACTGCAAAAATGACTTTCTTACTTAGTATTTTTGTCTAGTCTAGTTTTTGGACAAAAAATATATAATTTAAGTGAATGTGTGCTTAAAACAAGCAAAAATATCTGCCAATGGGGTGAGAAAATTTTTCTTTGAATTGAAAAGTGTTTAAGAAAAAAGTAAACTTATTTCAAGATATTTTTCTCACCACATTAGCAGATATTTTTGCTTTCTTTAAGCACAAATACACTTAAATTGTATAATGATTGTCTAAAAATTAGACATATTTTTTAGTTCATTTTTCTCATCAAGATTTAAGAAGTTTTAGTTTGAGATATTTCTACTGAAAACATGACAAAAATACTAAGTAAGAAAGTCGTTTTTGCAGTGTATATAGCATTTAAGCCCACTCCGGCCAATGTCTCTGTGTTGCGAGACATTTTTACTCCTTTGTAACCCTGGACCTGGTCATACGGGTAATTTTGAAATATAGTTGAACAAATACACTGCAAAAAAACTGATTTTCAAGAAAAAAAAAATCTTAGTATTTTTGTCTTGTTTTTAGTAAAAAATATCTTAAAATTCTTAAATTAAGATGCATTTTCTTGATGAGCAAAACGACCCAAGAAAATAAGTCTAGTTTTTAGACCAAAAATATAAATGTAGGTGATTTTGTGCATAAAACAAGCAAAAAAAATCTGCCAATGGGGTAAGCCAAAAAATCTTGAACATTTTTCTTAAACACTAAATTCAAGAAAAAATTTGCTTACCCCATTGGCAGATTTTTTTGCTTGTTTTATGCACAAAATCACTTAAATGTGAAATGTTGGGCATAAAAACTAGACTTATTTTTTTGGGTCGTTTTGCTCATCAAGAAAAAGCATCTTTATTTAAGATTTTTTAGATATTTTTACTGAAAACAAGACAAAAATACTAAGAAAACTTTTTCTTGAAAATCATATTTTGAAGTGCAAGCTTTTCATTGATGTATGGTTTGTGAGGATAGGACAATATTTGGCCGAGATACAACTATTCGAAAATCTGGAATCTGTGAAAAAAATTTGAAATATTGAGAAAATCGCCAAAATGAAGTCCTTAGCAACACATTTTACTGATGATTTTTATATTTTTACTGTAGAAAATGTATATAAAAAAATCTTCATGGATCATGATTTACATTTAATATCCTAATGATTTTTGGCATTAAAAAAAATGTTGACTCATAAAATGTATTGTTGGCTTTTACTACATATATACCCGTGTGACTTATGATGGTCCAGGGTCACATTATACAGATGAATATGTACTAAAGGCATTAAACAGTAGAGTAACAACTATACTTTGTTTAGCAAAACGTAATTAAACAAAATTGCAGCTGTTTTTGGCGTAAAAAATTTGAATAACACCTCAAAGGAATAGAATATGGCCTATGTAAATGATGACACAATATTTATTTATGGGTGAACTGTTTCTTTAAAAGGTTAAATTGAGATCAAAAGCGATGTAATGGCCCATGAGACTATAGCAGTCATAAGATGAGACGCACCAGTTTGGAGAAGTTTGGCACACTGCTGTTGGCTCTCCTCCAGTCTCTGTGTGAGGGTGTTGATAACTGAAGCTCTGTCCATCTGATCTTCTTCTCTTTGACGCTCCAGCTGTCTGACCTGATCCAGCAGACGTCGGCCTGCTTCAGCCTGCCAAAAACACACGGTCAAATCCCTACAGCAATGTGATAATATCACCCGAAGCGTGTTGAATGCACTTCTGAGCATTACTCGCACAGTGATTTCTGTTCACAAGTCGGACATGTTACAAATGATAAGTGTCTACGCTTAAAGATCTTTTTTCATTTCCTTTTTAATGTCATGCCAGCTCCTATGGCTATGTTATTGGTGAGAGCCAGGTTTAGTTTTTTAATAACTTTTAGATTAAATAAAAGGTGTACGATTGAATTTTTCTATAAACCTTAGACTAAATTCGTATTTAAAAGTGTTTTCAAAAGTATTAACAGAATAAAAAATTCTCACAGGGGTTGAGGTTTTACAGTTTAGTTAGTAGTATATGTTTTTGGGGATCTACAGGACAGGTGCCCTCCAGGAACTAGTTTGGAGACCCATGCCCTAGACTATGGGTCTCCAACGTTGTTCCTAAAAGGGCACCTGTCCTGTATATTTTAGTTCTAACACTACTCCAACACACCTCCCTCTAATTTTTAGGAATGCCTGAAAAATTTGATTAGCAGGTTCAGGTGTGTTTGATTGGGGTTGGAACTCAAATTTACAGGATAGGTGCCCTCCAGGAAAAGGGTTGGAGGCCCATTTGCATTTACAATCGGTCAGACAAACAGACAGCCTTAACCCAAAAGCTGTGTCCCATTTCGTAGGGTTTGCAATCCAAGAACGATTGCGTCACAGCATAATGATGACCGAAGGCTAGTAACAGGGATCCCACACCTTAGTTAACTTCAAATTCAAGGACCTTTCAAGGACTTTCCAGGTCCTATATCCTCAAATTCAAGGACTAAATGTGGGGACACATTCCAAGTGAAAGCAAGGTTACATCGTGTTACTTTTTTAGATATATTGTGACAGTTCCCTTTCGAGGGAACTCGCGCTGCGTCACTGCAGTGACACTTTGGGGACACCAGGGGTAAGTGCGTCTGAATGTGTATATCAAATTCAACCAATGATGAGGCTTAACGACAAAGACAGGGTGAAGCGGAGCCAGGAAGAATATCGCTATCTGAAATATTGCCAAAGACGGCGTTACAGGGACGCAGGAAGTATGGCAAGGGAGACGCAGCGTCTTGTTCCCTGCTCAGGGAACAACAGTTACATACGTAACCCGAGACGTTTTCATGTGTTAAACACAACTATGCAAAAAGCATTTTGGTAAGAATCAACATTCGCATACAGAAGATATAAGCATTTAAAGTGAACAGTTTAGCAGTTAACCTACGAAGGATCCAGCGTTTGAATTGGATCACAGCTAAAGTTTTGCTATTGGTTTAGTTGTGATGTCAAACCCAAAGCAATGCATACATCCAGACACACACTGACCTGCTCCTCCAAAGTCTGTGATTGGGCATCTAGTTTCTGTTGAAGTGCAAGCAGTCTGGCTTCATGCTGCTCCCGTAGGGCCGCTGTGTCTCTGTCATGTTGTTCGCGAGATCGCGTCAGCGTGTCCGATCGGCACAGCTCCATCATCTGCTGCTGCATGCTGTCCATCGCTGCCTTGGCTGCATGCTGCTGCTTCACGCTCTACACACACACACCATTTACTTGTCAGACTATCCTGATGTAGTAGCTGTGTACGGTTAATGTCTAGCATGAGGAATTTACATGCACTTTCCCGTACCTCTTGCTCTCTTTCGGCGAGAGCCTGGGTTTGTTTCTCTAGAGATCTGATTCTGGCCTGCAGCTGAGCCTCTCTCTCTTTCCCCTCCTCCACTAAAGCACTCGACTCTTTCAGTGACATCACCAGACCGTCCCTCTCATCTAGATGAACAGCATTAGAAAAACGAATGCAAAATTTTGGTCAATTAGTCCAAAATCTGACTTAAAGCAAACATAAGAAATGAAAAGCACCCAAAATCAATATCAAAGGGTGTATTAATGTGGTTCCTCTGACCTTTGACAATGGCAAACTGGTGCTCCAGATATCTCATGTTCCTCCTGCAGTCCTCTAGTTTCTGCTCGAGCTCTTCGATCTGTCTGGATTGAGCTCTGTTCAAAACCTGAATCTGAGCCAGCTGTTGACCATCTGCTGTATCTGACCAATGTGCATTTAAGTTACAATATAGTCGTGCTTTTAAAGTTCAGTCGCAGAATTGTAAAATATCTCAAGTAACTCACTTTGTGTTGAGTCCAGGAAGTCCCTCTGAAGCTGGTCGAAGTGGCCGTTGTGATTGGCTGCATGAGGATTAAACATCTTTGGTTGGTTGGAAGGCTGATGTGGATGGTAACTGGCCTTGTACTGGTCAGCGGGTTTGTTTCCAGCAACACTGCTATCAAAACACTTCAACAAAGCACATAGTTAATACATATGCAAAAATCTAAAACATTTTATATAATTTAATACAATAATGTAATTAGTGGTAGGCCGATATATTGCAATGGCCGATATTTGTAAAATTGAAATTATCTGCAGATCATTTTTTATTGCCCCAGATATAGCTTTCTATTCTTTAAAGAGACACTCCACTTTTTTTAGAAAATATGCTCATTTTCCAGCCCCCCTAGAGTTAATCATTTGATTTTTACCGTTTTGGAATCCATTCAGCTGATCTCCGTGTCTAGCGGTAACACTTTTAGCATAGCTTAGCACAAGCCATTAAATCTGATTAGACCATTAGCATCGCGCTAAAAAATAACCAAAGAGTTTTCGATATTTTTCCTATTTAAAACTTGACTCTTCTGTAGTTACATCGTGTACTAAGACCGACGGAAAATTAAAAGTTGCAATTTTCTAGGCAGATATGGCTAGGAACTATACTCGCATTCTGGCATAATAATCAAGGACTTTGCTGCCGTAACATGGCTGCAGGAGGTGCAATGATATTACGCAGTGCCCGAAAATAGTCCCCTGCTATTGAAAGTAAACAAAGGAACTATTTTTAGGTCCTGCGTAATATTATTGCGAAGAGTCAAGTTTTAAATAGGAAAAATATCGAAACTCTTTGGCTATTTTTTAGCACGATGCTAATGGTCTAATCAGATTCAATGGATTATGCTAAGCTATGCTAAAAGTGGTACCGCCATACCCGGAGATCAGCTGAATGGATTCCAAAATGGTAAAAATCGAATGTTTAACTCTAGGGGAGCTGGAAAATGACCATATTTTTCAAATTTAAATCCCTTTAAATTTGTTGTTCGTAATGAAAAGAAACTCTGATGTAAAGTCTTACAGACAGTAAAATGAACAATTATTATTAACTTTATAATGTCAAGTTACGTTGTGTTACACACAACAACACTCTCGTGTGCAGAAAAATCTGTCATCCACATTACGTCTTGTGGATATTTTTTAAGTACTTAAATAGGGTGTGTTTATAAATTTTATGCTTAATAAAAATGTATAGTGTTTCAGCAATTTTCTTTCATTGTGTTTGTCTCTTATTTACTGTAATTACATTTGTGTTATATGAGCCTCATATCGGCCACACTACTTTCTCAATATCAGCCATAAATAAAAAACACATTGTAGTTGACCACTAAATGTAATGCATGCCACCATAATAAAGCTATTTTAGAAAACATTACATTGGGCATATTGTCTGTGGCTAAATACATTTAATACAGTGAAGATTGTAGACATCTACCTGGAATGGGTTTCTGATATTGCTATGTACTCCGTAGGTTGGTCCTTTTCTCTGGACATCATCTGCATGGTAACCCATCTCATTATGAAGAGGGTCCTGGTCTGCCCGATCCCCAGTGGAAAAGTCAGGGCCATGGGACTCATCCGTGCCTGCGGATGAATAGGCATAGTCTCCGCTCTGGTATTGGTCATTTTCGCCGTTCTGTGTGCTCCAGACCGATTGTAAATGTTCTGACCCCATCTGGAGTTGATGAGGGTTATAGCCTTCTTCATGGTAAGATCCTTGATCTTCATAGTGCTTCAAAAGACATTTACAGTAAATAAGGAGAGTAACTAAACATGATGAACTGTACTGATAGTATACTGTACTCATTTAATATCCTTAAGCATGCATATAATGGAAAACAAAAAGCTCCAAACAAAATATTTAGGGAAAAATAAGTGGCAGAAATTCTTCATTCACATCCACCCTAGCCAATCATAACAGAGGTAATTTACATATGAATATCTTAGATACAGTAAAAGAGTCATATGAAGATGCAAGAAACCTTGCCTAAGATGATAAGGGGGCTGGAAATTAAGTGCAACGCTAAGTAAAAGCAGTACTAAAATTAAGAAACTCACTCCCTCATTGGAAACTCTGGGAGGCTCCCATTGTGGCACATTCCAAGCATGCTGTGATCTGAAACAGAACATACACATCAACATGCATTTTATAAAACCCAAGTATTAATATGAGTTTTGATAAGTGATCTTTACCTGTTGTCATCTCCCTGATGGCTGCACGCGGAGCGGTCAAGTTCAGGTGAGGAGCAATCCCGACTGTCCTCCAGCATATCATCAGGGAGATCAGTCAGGAGCTTCTGGAGCTAAAGACACAAAAAAGCCCAATAAAGGTCTGATCCGATTCATAAATCAAGACCTAAGCCACCTCAGGTGTAGCATTACTACATTGTTAAGCTACAGACTACCACCCTTAAAAAAAAGTGCAAAATATTTTGGAGGTAAAAGTGAAACAATTCCCAAAGGTACCAAGTGGCCTACAACATCTGGGATGTTAAGGACCCTGAAGAAAACAAGAAGCTCAGATTCAAAAGCCACTAAACACCACCTCAGTCAAAAATGAGTTAATGATATTAAACAACAGTCCTCAATGTGCACGGAAGATGAAATGGATGCAAAACACCCGTGGATCATATTCAAACGTCTCTTGTGAGTACTTGGACCCTAATGCAATTCTAATGTGGCAGTGACATGGATCACAGTTCAGTTTCTTTATTTTTACATTTTGACATTCATCATGTTTCTGGTTGCATGAAGTGGATTTTTTGTAAGTGGAGATTTTTTTGCCAAAAACGTTTGCATACATTTGGCAGGTTTTGCAGTGAAAGACGGTCAGATTTGTTAAACACAATGAAATGACTAAAGTGACATTTTTGAAAATGAGGCATTTAACTTACTGACTAATAACATTTTCATTGCCATTAAAGAGAAATTACTGAACCTAAACATAAGAGGCTGATAAATATGCTAATTTACCAAAAAAATGTCAGAGGCACTTAGAGGTTTTTGCATCCAAACTCCTCATATGTAGTTGGGTTTCTTATTTGTTTATAATTAACATGCATGCAGTTTTAGAAGCAAAAATTGTTGAATACAGTACATGTAGTTGCTCAAACTTTCTCAAACTTTTAGTTGAGAAATCACTCACAAAATCTGAATTTAGATTTTCCTATTTTTTTACTTAAAAACTGAACTTTCATTTTTAATCAACTACAAAAAAGAAATTTTCTTGTTACATAGGGTTTCCCGCAGCACTTTTCAGTTCGGGCGGCCCACCTAAGCTGGGATACCCTACCACCTTAACTAGGTCGTCCAAAAAAAAAAATAATTAGTTGCACAAAAGGTTGTCAAGTGCATCTCGGAGAATAGCGTGGACGCGCTTCACACCTCGAGCGGGCACGCGCCACATGGCCGAAATGAGAGAAAGACATGGTCCGTCACTGTCTGGAGGATAACTAGCCTGTTGATAAAACATTTAATTCATTAATAATCTAGTATGTGTTCATTTTCTGTCATAGTTTCTTCAAAATTTAGTTTAATTTGAGTGTTTTAAATAAAAATATTTTCATCATGACACGTTTAGCCCCTTTGATTGCCACGCCCCTGGCCCGCCCACCGGCACAACCCTACCACCTTAACTAACACATTTTCTGCGGGAAACCCTGTTACAAGAGTCTTATTACTTATTAACTCATTCCCCGTCAGCGTTTTTTAAAAGGTTGCCCACCAGCATTTTTGGGATTTTCACAAAATGCCTTCCAGGAAATTTTTCTTGTATAAATATATAAACATACAATATATAGAATGAAAGAACAGATCATCTGCTTTCAAATAAAAAAACAAAATGGGGGAAAATATTAAAAATACAAAATTCTGAGCAAAAAGCTGAAATAATTGCATTTTTGTAAAAATGTTGTTTTTTGTTAAAGATCATATTCAGAGCAATCATCAAAACATACACAGAGTTTACAATGTGGTTAAATTAGTTTATGCTTCAGTTTTTTATAAATGTGGTAAGATTACCATAAAAACTTGTCAGGGAAGCGTCATTGGCAGGGAAAGCTCTCTCTTAATTGACAAGATAACACAACAATGGCGAGAAAAGAGTTAAATACTAATGAACTATTGGTGTGGTGTCTGTTGTTTAATGTATGCATTGCAATTAGGGATGCTTAACGATTAATCGCGATTAATCGTTAGCAGAATAAAAGTTTTTGTTTACATCATATATGTGTGTGAACTGTGAATAATAACTTTGTATAAATAAATGTACACACATGCATGTATATGTTTTAGAAATGTTTACATGTGTATATACATTTGTATATTTATGTATAATTAATATTATATATAAATATAAATACTTAATATATAAAAAAAAAATCTTAAAATTATACATGAATGTGTTCATATTTATATATAAACATATTTATTATACACAGTTTACACACATATGTGATGTAAACAAAAACTTTTATTCTGCTAACGATTAATCGCGATTAATTGTTTAGCATCCCTAATTGCAATAAAGGATTATTTTAGTGTACTTGTATATGTGACCATGGACAACAAAACCAGTCATAAGGGTCAATGTTTTCATCTGAAACCTGAATGAATAAGGTTGCTTGATGTATTTTTTAGGATAGGAGAGTATTTGGCTGAGATACAACATTTGAAAATCTGGAATCTAAGGGGGCAAAAATCTAAATACTAAGAAAATCGCCTCTAAAGTTGTCCAAATGAAGTCCTGAGCAACACATATTACTAAAGACAAATACATTTTTTATATTTATGGTTGGAAATTTTCAAAATATCTTAGTTCTTTTAGTTCTAGTTCTAGTTCTTTTATTTATAGAGCACGTTTTACACAGTCAGCAGACTGACCAAAGTGCTGTACAGGTAAACATATAAAACAAACCAAATGCATAGTAATATATTAAAACAACAATAAAATAGAATTTGGCAGAACCCATGTCAGTAAATAGTACATAAATCCGTGCATGTCAGTTGACAAACACACAACATCTTCATGAAGATGATCTTTACTTAATATCCTAATGATTTGTGGCATTAAAAAAATCTATAATTTTGATCCATATGATGTATTGTTGGCTATTCCTCCAAAAAACCCATGCTACTTAAGAGGTTTTGTGGTCCAGGGTCACATATAAAAATATAATATTCAAAACAGCGGTGTCAGTTCAGAAAATCCCTCGGGTACATTGGTCATGTGAATTTCATTATTATCAATGAATATCTTCATTTTCTTCAAGTAGTTCAAATTTGAGTCGACAAAATAGTTACAAAACAAGCCAAAACCAAAAGCGAAGCAAAACAAAGAGCACAAACAAGCCACAGAAAATCCTAGCAACCGTTTATAAAAACACATCCGCCCGGTTTACAGACTCGCTGTCATAACACAGCTAAACACAAGCACGTGGCCCTTGGATGTCTTAAAGGAGCCCGGCACTTATTTAGCTACATTTAAAAGAAAAGTAGCTTGACTGTTACAGTCCGACTTACCCTCCATAAGTCCTGGTGGATGACCCTCACATCCTCAATCGTTCCCTCGGACACAAAGCTTTCCCGCATTAACACAGCAACTACCGAAGGTCTCTTGAGCTCAATCTCATACTGAAGGACTATTGTGTGTTATACTGGATTTCAGCAGCATGAGTCATATGAATAATTCAAAAAAAGAAAGCTAGAAAGAGGAACAAGCCGTCCACGTTTAGCCTGACTGAGATCGCCCTATTGTGAGGGTCAGACTATAGGTTTGAGTTAACTGGAGCAGAAACATTCCTCTTCTGATGGAAAAATAGACACTACATGCAAACCATTCAACAGTCCAAATGCACAAAAAAGATATCTGGGAAAAACTCCAATTAAAAATCAGCCGGTGTCCTTTTTATCGACTCCATTTAAAGCAAGCATTTCTCCAGTCAGTGATAAGCTCACAAGTGTTGAAAATTTCTTCTCAAGAGCAGTGAAGAGCTTTGACAGTATATTGGGTAATGGAAACAGGCTATATGTAGTAACAAACACACCTTGCAGCATTTTGTGTGCACCAATGGCAGCAGATAGCTTTCGGCTGAGTCAGAAAACACATGCACCTGATTGGAGAGGAACTGGTCTTTAAAAACAAACACTCCACCAACTGGAGAAACTTTAACCACAAATATAAATGACCATAAGAAAGTAATGTTGAAATTTGTGACCAAGTCAAGAACAGCTTAAATGCAAAATAATATATTCAAAATAAGTGATTCTGGAGAAGCCTAGATATATTTCTTCACTTTCTGTACATTAACATGTTAAGCATTAACTACCTGCATGTAAAAACTTCTTGATGATCTCTAACAGCAAAATCACAATTCTCCATGCTCACAATCAAACATATTTATATATTAGATAAACATGCATATATTAGTTTAACTGGTTTATAGACAGACAAAATGTTTGAATACAGAGAAATATTCACATACTTTCTGTAAGAATACAGATTTGAGGAAAACTTTTATGAATGCATAAATAGAAACTGTATATTTTAGAAGTTTACAAATTTATGCATTTAGGTTTTCGCCATTTTAATTAACTTTGGGATTTTTTGGAGCTTTCTTTAATAGCCTTAGGGGCGGTTTCCGGGACAGGGATTAGATTAATCCAGAACTTAGTTATATTAGTAGTTTTTGCAAATATTTCTTACAAAAGACAACAGTGGTATGCATTTTGAGACTAAACAATGGCACCGATATAAAAGATATGTCAGTGCAAGGTGTTTTTAAATGAAGACAGCTCAAACACGCAGTTTAGTCTGGGACCAGGTTAAACCCTGTCCGGGAAAACGCCCCTTAATGTTAAAAAATAAGCGCTAAATAAGTCCACAGTTAAATCCATTTTTCCAGGAAGCCTAAGAGGTAATAAACACTTTATGATAATAGTATAATTACACAAAAACGAAATAATATTGCTCCAGATGGAGTAACACATTTCATATAAAGTGATATGATTGACTATATATAATATAAATTATTAGAGAAGCACCAATCAACAAGCCAGTTTTTGTTCCCTAACATGTTTGTTTTTTATTTATTTTAGCCGATCTGTTTCAGCAATCTTTGTGCACATCCACTTCCGGTGGATCGTAATGCCAATTCTGCTCGTCCAGATTGAACAGAAAAGTTGTTGAGAAAGGTACGTAATTGTAGAAATTTAGTAAAGTAAAAGTACACATAATTTGTTGCAAAATGTAACAAAGTAAAAGTATGCACTATAGATTCTACTTAAGTTAAGTACAAATATGTGGAAAATTTACTTAAATACAGTAACAAAGTATTTGTACTTCGTTAACTTACATTTTACCACTGCCTAACAGGATGTTAGATACCTAACCTAACTGCGCCAGAAGTGGACATGCACACAGTTGACAAGTCCCGCCCATGAAACCCAAAAGTGTGGAAATCCCCCATTTCAGATAACAAGCTAAATAAATAATTACCTTTGGAAATTTACCCTTAGTTTTAAACGAAAGCTAATGCGTATTTTACTACACTGAGCTAAAGTTACTGTATAAAATTAATGCATGCAATGTTAGCTACAGTTCCTTACATTCTTGCCTGGCTGCCAAACATCTCTTTGCACAGCGGTGATCCATGAAAAGTTATATTTTTATTTTCGACAAGGTATCTGTTTCAAAGCGATAAGCAAACATAGACTGGAATAATGAAATAAATTAATATTTTCCACATACCGTACATTTTTGTAGCTCCAGATATCCTGCCTTCCTTAAAACCTTCTGATTTTGTAAAAAGCCAATGGATCCAAAAAGCTTTGTGTCTCTGACTGGCCAGCTAATCTGTACGTTGTGATTGGTCTGAATACCTCTGACGTCAGCTGTAAATGTGCCGCTCCTTACCATGTTTAAAAGATTCGCTCACAATGCAATGCTAACAGGAGTTAACTTACAGGCTATGAGTCAAAGCAGGGGAATTATGATAATGTCGGTCTTTTCCACATTATCAATCCCAGGAAGTAAACTGTTGCCTACAATCCGTGTGTTTGTTGTTGTCCAAGAAAATAGATTTTTGTTGGAAAACATAACACGCGTCATTGTTTAATTTGTACTAATGCACACTTATACACCAAAGGAGATGTAAAATCGTGAATCTGACGACAGTTGCTTGTTATGAAAGAAAAAATATTTTAGTCAAGACCACTTTTTTAAGAGAACACCATCTGTCTTTTGACAAGTCATTTGTTGACTTTTTTTATTATTTATCCTTTAGAATAAACTAATTCTTATAATAATAAACCTTATAATGACCGAATTACACTGGAGCTGCATGTCATTTCACCTACATTTACTCATTTGGCAGACGCTTTTATCCGAAGCGCCTTACAGTGCATTTAGGTACACTTTACATTTTTATGTGTGTTATCTGGGATTGAACCCATCATCACCCATCATTCTGCGCTAGCAATGTGCAAACTACAGCAATATATTTAACTTAAATGACAGATGTCAATCTGTCTTGTGGGTATGTTTATGAAATAACTGCAGGCTTTTTTGTATAAAACTGCAGTAGTTGAAGCAGTACCTCTTGTTCTCTAGCATAATCCTCCTGATCATACTCCTCTTCCTCCTGCTGGGTCTGTAAAGCGGCACTGTCAAAATCAATAGACATCCTGCCGAGCATAGACACAGAAACAACACGTATTAGACAGGAACTAACCATGTACATTATAATTTTTTATATAAGTTAACACACGATGATTCAGAAACTTTACAAGGTTTTACGAAGCAACAATAAGATATAACGGTTTGGTAAAAACAGATATTTTAGTAAGTACTGTGTTTTAAGACACAAATACAGCAATGATTAAGTTTGAGTAGTTTTTGCTTACCTTTAAAGTCTCCACAGTCCAACATCAAGACAAAAGAATATAAAAAGGTGTTTCTAGCAGAAACATTTGAGTGTATCAGTCAGTGCTATTGTTTATTAACGCTAGCATGAAAACAATAGAGAAATGAACGTGTAATATTAGCGTCACTGATCATAATGCTAAACAGCTGCTCAGTTTCAGATACGGGTGTTTGTACGGGCGTTATAAGATTAAACGCGGTTAAATGTGACATTACAGCTAAAATATGAGAAAATTCATTCTTGAGTGTCGAGCTCTTGAAACATGGCGCTTTCGACAGCGGCAAAAATCCTGAGTTCTGATTGGCTGACTTGGGGGGTGACGTATTGTGAGCGTCACCAATGGTTACAGCATACAGTATTTTCCTCAATGTATTTTTCTTATTATTTATTTACTTTTTTATTACTTGTTAAATTTTGTTTAACAAATTGTTTTATACTATTTTATGTCTTGTTTATTTATTGTAGTGTGAGACGCAATAAAGATGAAAAATATACAGTACGTGTCAACATTTTTGTTATTATAGAAACAAAAATATTAATAAGGTATTTAGCTTAATCATAACTGTTTTTATTTAAATCACATTTTTTATTGTTATTTTAAATTCTCATGTATCATTTGTTTTCATTGTGATTTTATCGTGTGTCTCTTATTTTTACATATTTTGTTTTTCTTATATATTGTTTTCTCATTTCTATTTGAAGCACTTTGAATGACCTCTGTGTATGAAATGTGCTATACAAATAAAATTGCCTTGCCTTGCCTGCCTAGCTAATAAGGTCAAATCTTTATAGATAAACATAAGTTTAGAGCACTAAACCCAACATTTTCAGATAAAACTATGACTTCATAAGTAATCTAGGATGTATTTTGTGCGTAATTAATAATAAATAAATAAATGTATAATATTAATATAAAAATATAATTGAAAGTAACTATTTTTTAGGTGTTCTTCATGATATTAATATTATAGACTGTTTCAGCAGTAACAACATAAACAAGCGGCGTTCGTGAACACGTAACTTCCGGTAAACTCCTAAGAATAAATACAACAAAGTACTTTAAACGTAGTGTATTTATATAACAAGCAAAATAAACAACATGTAGATTACATAGGAAACCAAAAAATGTGTTATTTTCGACGAGGTATTCGTGCAAGAGTTCAGTTTAACAAATAGTCAGACCATTAAAAAACTGAAACCGGAAATAAAATTTGGACCGCACGTGCGTCCGATAAAACGGTATATAAGTAAAATTTATAATAAATTATTATAAATAAAAATATATTATTTTAGTATGTGTAATACATTGTGCAAATATATTTTTATATTATTATACATATATGTATATATAATGTGTGTGTGTGTGTATTTACAAGAAAACATTAGGATCATATTATGTCATGTAAAGTTATATTATCAAATGCAAGTCTAAGAGATTAAACAAACCTCATTGCTGCATACCATGCATTAAATGTAAATCATTTCAGACACATTTTCTGCTGAAGCACCAGATGCAACTTTAATTGTTCAAAAGTGAAACAGAATAGCTCTGACAACATTACATTTTAAACAGATCTGTAATGTTTCGCATTCTAGCAACGACTGCAATTTATAGTACGATTGTGCTGCTGTGCGTCTACATAAAACTCATCACCTGAACTTTATGCAAAACATAAAACATGCCAACCGTGACAGAAATAGTTTTTACAGGTTAACGCTCAATTTCACACAGCATGTCCTCAAAACTCCTATTAAAGACCAACATATGCAGTTTAAATGTATTATAATCAAGTGCCAATATGTGCTGTTAAAGTAACTGTTCTAGAAGATGTGACCACATTGAGAACATTTTCATAATAAAGACTTGAACAATCCAGTAGAGCAGACGTCCTATAGGACGCCCTGCTTTATTAAAGATATTTAAAAGTGACTACAGCTGTAAAAAAACAAACTAGCCAAATAAAGCTCCCCATTCACGTCAATCACTGATGGGGAAATAAAGGCTTGAAGTTGTTAACGTCACTGACAGCTTTCAGTCAACATGCTGCCTGATGGATGAACTTGTTTTCCTAAATCGTCAATGTCAAATCAAGCCAGTTTGCTAACAATGGCCTGGTTGAGAGAGTTCAGCTGATTGGTCCATTTGTCCAGAGCGGTGTATCGGGCTCCGCCTCTCTTCTGGTGATCAAGCTCCAATAGCTGGTTAACCTGGTCAATTCTACCATCGATTGTGCTATAAAAACAATTGACAACACAAGTATAAACAAATAATGCATTGAAAACTGGTATTTACAAAAACAGTTAACACTTACTTATCTAGAATGCACTGCACAAGCAAACTTTCCACATCTGCGACATCAATGTTCAGTTCCTACAGGACAACAAGTCATAATTCAGACAATCGAAAGCAACATAATGATGTAGTACATTTATTAAGTAAAAAGGTTTACCTTTGAAATAAAAGGTATGTGTATCCGAGTGTAAGGCTTAATCAATTTGATGAGAACTTGTGTTCTTATGTTTCTTAACAATTCTAAAGAGAAAGAAAAAGAAAAAGTACATTTAGAGAGTTTTCACATACGTTATAACATTTGTAACCCTGGACCACAAAATCAGTCATAAGGGTCAATTTATTAAATTGAGGTGTATGCATCATCTGAAAGCAGAATAAATAAGATTTCTATTGATGTATGGTTTGTTAGGATAGGACGATATTTGATCGAGATACAACTCTTTGAAAATCTGGGGTGCAAAAAATCCAACTTTAAAGTTGTCCAAATGAAGTCTTTAGCACTGCATCCACTCGCAAAAATAAATGTTTTGATATATTTACGATAAATCTATTATTTCGATTAATGTATTGAAAAATCTACTTAAGACTGGTTTTGTGGTCCAGGGTCACATTTATGAAAAGTGAGAACCACCAAACTGACCCTCAATATGTTCTCTGATGAAGGGATCATCCATTATGTTGCTGTGATTTGTCTTTAAGATTTTCTCAAATTCTGTGATGTCATTATTCTGGTAGGCACTGAAGAAGTGAGTGAAAAACACCAAACAGTAAGTAACATCATAACATGAATGCATCATCCTTTGCCAACTGCATCCTATATTTTGTAAGATTAGATAAATAAAGACTGTTGCTTACTTACCTTACCAGGTTTGTCATTGCTAAGATTTCTGGGTCATTTTTGTAAGGTTTTGCCTAGTGATAAATCCACATAGAAAGAATGCTTATTCAGTCAAATTAAAAACAATTTAGCTGCTCAGGATTAAAGGATGTTATGATGTTACCTCTTGAGAATCAAACGGATTGATTCCAGACTTCATTAGCATATTAGCCAAGACCAAGTACTTCAGGCAAGTGGTTCGTCTGGGGCTTCCTGACTCATCGTAGTTCTTGAAAGCCTCGAAAAAATCAGTATGCGCCTTCTCAAATTCGCCCTCCCTCAAATGCATTTTTCCGCCACATTCTAGAAAAAAATTATAATTCACACATCAGTATTTGCAATTTTGCAAATTTACATTCATATTAAAACACGCCTTAAAGGGATAGTTCACCCGAAAATGAAAATAATGTCATTAATGACTCAACCTCATGTCGTTCCAAACTCGTAAGACCTCCGTTTATCTTCGAAACACAGTTTAAGATGTTTTAGATTTAGTCCGAGAGCTTGTTGACCCTTCATTGAAAATCTATTACGGTATACTGTCCATGTCCATAAAGGTTATAAAAACATAATCAAAGTATAAAAAAAGTAAAAAAAAATATGACTTTATTCAGCATTGTCTTCTCTTCCGCGTCTGTTTTGAAGCGCATGTGCGAGACTAATCTCACTTGACTGCAGTGACGTGGCTGACATGTTATCCGGTGCGCCCCAGCTGTTTTTTGTGCGCCCGAGCTTCGTTTACAGTCTGAGGGAGACGCACGCTGCAAGTTTGGAAAAATAAAACTTTGCAAACATGTCTGAGGATAACACGTCATCCACGTCACGTGACTTTAGTCTCGCGCTTGCGGTTCACATCAGACGATGGAAGAGAAGACAATGCTGAATAAAGTCGTAATTTTTGTTTTTTTTGGACCAAAATGTATTTTCGATGCTTCAACACATTCTAACTGACCCACCGATGTCACATGGACTACTTTGATGATGTTTTTATTACCTTTCTGGACTGTATACCGTACGTAGATTTTCAATGAAGGGTCAACAAGGTCTCTGACTAAATCTAAAACATCTTAAACTGTATTACGACGATGAACGGACATCTAACAAGTTTGGAACGACATGAGGGTGAGTCATTAATAACATTATTTTCATTTTTATTTTATTTTCAAAATGAAAATTTGGTCCTCATTTACTCACCCTAAAGTTGTAGATCCTGCATACATTTCTTTGTTCTGTGGAACAAAGCAATGTTTGTAACCAAGCACCATTGACTTCCATAGTATTCTTCCTCCCTACTATGAAAGTCAATAGTGCTTTTGTTTACTGCTTGACTACAAATATTATCCTTTGTGTTTATCAGAACAAAGAAATACAGGTTTGTAACAATTTGAGGGTGAGTAAATAATGACAGAATTAACATTTTTGGGTGAACTATCCCTTTAAAAGGCATATGAATAATTGACACTTTGGCTTTAAAATGAATACCTCTGATGACCCCCATTATGAGCGGATGTGGAATAGCTGATTTGATGTGTAATGACTGTTCATAGAGGGCTTTCAGCTTTTTGTTGTTCTTCTGTGCCGTATACATCTGGATCTCCAAAGCGTAGATCTCCAGCAGCTGTGTGCCTTTTTTCAGATCATCCTCTCCGTCATCCGTCTGATGCAGAGAACATCAATCAGTTTAGTTATGATTTGTATCAAGACACTGACCCAGCATCAGTGTTATTCATATATGTGACCCTGGACCACAAAACTAGCACAGCAATAGTTGTAGCAATAGCCAAAAATACATTGTATGGGTCAAAATGTTAAGTAAAGATCATGTCCATAAAGACATTTTGTAAATTTCCTACCGTAAATATATCAAAAATGCATTATTTATCATAGTAACATGTGTAGATAAGGACTTTATTTAGACAACTTTAAAGGTGATTTTCTTAATATTTCGATTTTTGCACACTCAGTTCCCAGATTTTTAAATAGTTGTATCTCAACCGAATATTGTCCTATCCTAACATCAATACCATACATCAATGGAAAGCTTATTTATTCAGCTTTTAGGTGAACCCGTATGATCTGGTCCAGGGTCATATATCGTCCCCTTCCTAAAATAATTGCATAAGTCATTTTTTTTTTTTGCATAAGTCATTTCTTCATGATCCTGGCCACGTCTGGTAAAATCTGCCACATCCTCATTTGAACAGATCATGCTATTCTACCCCTGTAGTATAATGGCTTAAGTCAAGAGCATGACTCAAGCTGTTTTATTTTGCCTAAGTCATTGAGACTTGTGCAATTTTACAAGCTTTCTAAATGGCAGCAACATCAAGAAGAACACAAATCCAGTTAGTTCCATTTATTTGTGTTTTCTGAGAAACCTGAAAAAATGACTTCGCCAATTATTTTAGGAAGGTGATGATATAATGTTTGTTACCTGACATGACTGGTGCAACTGTCTGAGAATCTTCTGCAGCTTTCCAAATTCTTCTCTTTCCAGGTACAACTTTCCCAACTGCATGAAGCACAGGAAAATAATTAAGCAATGCTCTTAAATGAATCAGGTATGAACTATAGACTTTTTTTGGTTGCAGATGAGTTAATCTTGTTATTTTATTACAGCAAAAAAACACACACACAAAAAAACACGAGGTACAGTGATTTTACCACGGCAGGACATGCAGGGGATAGTGGCTTATTGTTGTAACAAAATGCAACAAGAACATTATCATAAAAAACTTTAATAACATTATATAAAAATATTTTATAATAATATCAACAATTTTGTAACAATTGCAGTCTGATACATAACAAAGTCTGCTGTTAAAGTTGTTTGAACATTAGTATTAAGAAAACGCAAATTTAAAAACACAAATTTGTTTATCAATGTATGTTTTCACAAACCTTGGTGTTCGTTTTAAACCAAAGTCTGTCATTTTTTGCATCTTTTAAAGCTTCTAAAGTGGTTTCATAAAACTCCTGTAGCAAGTCCATCTGGAAAAGAAAGTCAAATATTAGATATCTTTTTTAAATTAAAATAGTGCTCACTAAACAAGTTTAGTGTAACAAATACCTGTTTAGAAGTTGAAATATAATCTAGAATAGAGTTGATAGATTTCTCAGAGTAATTTCTGGTGACAGCACTTCTTATGTACGTCAACAACTGTTTGTACCGGTTCATCATTTCAGGAAAATTTGTCTGCGTAAATAAAGATGCAATAAACAAACAAAATATGAGTCACATGCATTCCTTTTCTTTTTCTTTCATATATTTTACAGTATGTACTAAATTTGTCATCGTTATAGTTACGCACTAGTTTGAAATTGATCTTAATCATCTGTTTCAATGCTTTGAAACCCCATTCTCCCTTTTCTCCCTCCAGTTCCAGGACCTGCATCGAAAGAAAACAACATTAAATGTCATTAAATAATGCAATATGGCTCCATTGACCCAGACAACACACAAAGATCTCAGGTGTTTAACCTTCTGAAAGCTGCTCAGGGCTGCTTTAGGATCATCTTCTTTGAGCGCTTTGGAGTTGTAGTACTGATTCTCCAAATCAACATTCGGTTCAGAGTTGCTGTCCTCTGAATACTCCTAAAATAAATGTAAACAAACATTGCATGACATCATAATTTGTTATGCATAAAGCACATTTTTATATGAACATTAAGGAATAATGTTTCACTTTAATCACAGTGATGTGGTCTTTGTCCACAGTTATGTCACATAAACCAAAACACAAATTATTTATTGCACAAATACGTCATTTCAAAACTAAATAGTCATGCCTATTTACACGCATAGTATTGTATTTCACAGCCTGCAATGACCTGAAATAGTGTTTAGTTGCACATTACAAGCTTATAACATAGCTAACTTTACCTTAGTCTGCAAGTTTCTTTATTAAAGCGTTTACATGTAACATGACATCATCGGCGGTGCGGTTTAGCATTGCTTATATTTCATATATGCCTAAATGTACTTGAAACAAAATGCCTCTCACATTTGTTGACTTTATCTTTGCAGTATTAGCAAACTAGCCACCTGCTAAAGAACTCAGCTGTAAATAAAGCTCACGGCAACATCCAAAATACAATTTCTCCATGCCGGTATGTTGCACGCGCTTTACATTTAACACATTTACATGTATTTATTATTTTATCAAGTCTTACCAGGTCATAATCCTCCTCATCATCGCACATGAAATCATCTTCCATGTCAGACATTTTGGCCGGAGATAGACTCTTTCCCACAATCCTCCGCGGAAACACGCCACAGTGCGTTCGGTACGACGCGCGAAGAAGTTCGAATGCTTCCGATTTATTCCGAGTTCTTCCGAGTCATTCCGAATCTTTCCGAATGGAATGAATGGCTTTTCACGAGTGTTCCTTCCGTGTTGTGGTTTTTAGAGACATGTTTCCGGGTATGACAGTCAGCTGACAGGATTTCTATAGTTTGTGTTCTTCTGTGCATGTTTACAGAGTGCTGGACGACGAAAAGAAATATAAAAATGACCACAAATCCGCCGAAAATCAAGCTGCTGTTTACTGGCAATGAAAGGTAAGTTTTCGGATGAACTCGTGCAACTTCTATAATATATTAATCGAATGATCAACTCAAGTCACAGTGATTTCTAGTCAGTTCTTAAAATATTTTTTTTCTCTTTTAAAGGCTCCAGAAAATTAAAGAGTCTTTTCATAAGAAATATGGACATATGCCTCTCTTCTATGCTTGTGCGCCAGGCAGGGTGAATTTAATAGGTGGGATGAAAAAAAAAAAACAGTTTATACCACATACTATGATCATTGTAAACTTGCTTTGAGTTAAAAATGTATGTGTTATGTTTTCAGGTGAACATATTGACTATTGTGGATATGCTGTCCTGCCCATGGCAATAGAGCAGAGTATTCTTGCTGCTGTTTCTGTCAATGACTCTCAAACAATCCAACTGGCCAACACTGATCCGAAATATAAGTGAGTGGCAGTTTTTATCATGTCAGGTTTTTTGCAGTGATCGGTGTTATAAGTTTCACCAACCTGAAGATGTCACTCTTTAGTAATTCAACTCATTTTGACACTAGGGATTTCACTGCATCTGCCCAGAGTATCTCAATTGACAAAGAGAATCCACAATGGTACTATTATTTCCTGTGTGGGGTTAAAGGAATTCAGGTATGTTAAATATATAACATAATGCTTGCTTATAAAGTAGAGATACACCTATATCGATTTTAACAAACAACCAATACCGATATTTGCTTTAAAATTAGAGATATGCCAATATTGATTTTGGCAAGCACCCGGTAATGATATTTGCCACTTGGGTAAGAGGCGTACAGGTGTGTTTAATATAACATAATACATGCTTTTAAAGAAAAGATACGCAGATATTAATTTTATCAAACTGATAGCCGATATCGATATTTGTCACTTGAGCTATGTTAAATGTAACATTATGCATGCTTTCTAAGTAGAGATACACAGATATTGATTTTAACAAACAACCAATACCGATATTTGACTTAAAGGTATCGGTATGTCGATTTTTGAATTTAGCAAACGTCCAGTACCAATATTTGTCACTTGGGTAAGTAGCATACGGGTGTGTTTAATATAACATAATGCATGCCTTTAAAGAAAAGATACGCAGATATTGATTTTAACAAACTGTTGAACGATACCGATATTTGACACTTAAATATAACATAATGCATGCTTTCTAAGTAGAGATGAACTGATATTGATTTTAACAAACAATCAATACCGATATTTGCTTTAAAAGTAGAGATGTGCCGATATTGAATTTAACAAACGTCCTGTACAGATATTTGTCACTTGGGTAAGAGGCATACAGGTGTGTTAAATATAACATAATCCATGCTTTTAAAGCAGTGATACACCAATATTGATTTTAACAAACTGTTGACCGATACCGATATTTGTCACTTGAGTTATGTAAATGGTAAATGGTAAATGGACTGCATTTATATAGCGCTTTTTTAACAGACCTATGGCCATCCAAAGCGCTTTACAACTTTTTGCCTCACATTCACCCATTCACGCACACATTCATACACCGACGGCGGTGTCAGCCATACAAGGCGCCATCCAGCTCATCGGGAGCAGCTGGGGTTAGGTGTCTTGCTCAAGGACACCTCGACACTTGGTCCGGTGGAGCCGGGGATTGAACCACCAACCTTCCGGTTTGTAGACAACCTACATGAACCACTGAGCCACTGCCGCCCCGCTTTTTAAGTAGATATGCACTGATATTGATTTTAACAAACATCCAATACCGATATTATAAAAATTAGAGCCGTGTCGATATTGAATTTAACAAACGTCCAGTACCGATATTTGTCACTTGAGTAAGAGGCATACAGGTGTGTTTAATTTAAACATAATGCATGCCTTTAAAGAAAATATACGCAGATATTGATTTTAACAAACTGTTGACCGATACCGATATTTGACACTTAAATATAACATAATGCATGCTTTCTAAGTAGAGATGCACTGATAATGATTTTAACAAACATCCAATACCGATATTTGCCTTAAAAGTAGATATATGCCGATATTTAATTTGACAAACGCCCGGTACCGATATTTGTCACTTGGGTGAGAGGCATACAGGTGTGTTTAATATAACATAATGCATGCTTTTAAAGAAAAGATACGCAGATACTGATTTTAACAAACTGTTGACCGATACCGATATTTGACACTTAAATATAACATAATGCGTGCTATCTAAATAGAGATGCACTGATATTGATTTTAACAAACAATCAATACCGATATTTGCTTTAACTGTAGAGCTATGCCGATATTTAATTAAACTAACGTCCCATAATCCATGCTTTTAAAGTATTGATACATCAATATTGATTTTAACGAACTGTTGAGCGATACCGATATTTGTCGCTTAAGGTATGTTAAATATAACATAATCCATGCTTTTAAAGTAGTGATACGCCAATATTTATAAAAAAAAACTGTTGAACGATACCAATTTTTGCCGCTTGATGTATGTTAAATATAACATAATCCATGCTTTTAAAGTAGTGATTAGGGCTGGGTATCGATTCAGATTTTCCAGATCAATTCGGTTTTGATTCACAAGCTATCATTCGGTTACGATTCTCAGGTCGTTTTTTGTGCTTGACTCAACTCGATGAATATAGATTGAATACAAATACTATATTTATAAAAAGAACAGTGAACAGTTTACAATTGGGTAATTAATAAAAAGAAATTAAAAGCCATAACACTATCTTCGTCGTCTTGCTTGCGGAATCTAAAATTCTTCCATACCTCTGACTTTTTATCGGAAGGTGACATCAACGTTGACGAAGCACGCAAAACTTTTTAAGCACTGAATGAATGAATGAATGACAAGCTCGCCTCTCGCTCCTTGGTAACATCGCGCAAGGCAAAAAAAGGGTGACATCTAGTGGAGAAGACTTGTAATTAGATTAACGTTAATCTTACCTTCAATGTTTGCGGAAATAAATATGGAAAAGAAATTGATTAGTGGCCTTTGAGAATCGATTTTGAATCGACCACGTAACAAAAAAAAGTAATCGAAAAAAACTTGTTTTGTTTTGTTTTTGCCCAGCCCTAGTAGTGATACGCAAATATTGATTTTAACAAACTGTTGAACGATACTGATATTTGGCGCTTGGGTCAGGCATTCAGGTATGTTAAATATACCATAATCCATGCTTTAAAGGATAGAAACACTGATATTGATTTTAACAAACCGATACCGATATTTGCCGCTTGAGTTAGGAGGCGTGCGGCACCAGCAAACAACTACTAACTTATACTGATATTAGTCACCAATATTGTCTTTAAAATTATATCACATTTTTGTTTATAGTGTGCTTTTACACAATTAATTCATAAACTATCGGTTGGTTTTATTTGCCTTTTTATATGCCGATATGATGGCGGTTTCAAGTTGATAAAAAATTTGTGCATCACTATTGTAAAGCATAGTGGAATTTTTTATAATTCAGACATATGACCCCCTTGCCTTGTGTCTTCAGGAGCATCTGGGCTTGCCTTCATTGACAGGGATGTGTTGTGTGGTGGACGGGACTGTCCCTGCCAGTTCAGGGCTTTCTAGCTCCAGTGCCCTGGTGTGCTGCGCTGGTCTGGTCACTATGGAGGCCAATCAGAAGTCTCTGTCTAAGGTAGCCTACATCTTAAATATCATAACCCCTAGCAAAAAGATTACTTAAAAAGCGATTAACACACTGATTCTTCAGGTTACTCTTGCCGAGACGTGTGCCAAGTGTGAGCGTTATATTGGCACTGAGGGTGGTGGAATGGATCAGTCGATCTCTTTCCTGGCTGAGGAGGGAACGGTGTGTAATGTGTATTTTATTTCTGTAACTTTTATCTTGTCTAGTAAGTTTTTCTGATTGTATATGCTGTGCATTTTCTTAAAGGAACAGTTCATCCTAAAATGAAGATTATTTCATTATTTACCTTAATGTTATTTCAAACACACATAACTCACTTCCTTGCGTAAATCACAGGGTAGACTTGTTGAGACCTTTGTGATTAACAATTTTTTATAGATTTTTTGTTACCTATCCCCTTAGTTGTGTTTACATTTTGTATCAAACATTTTATCCAAAGGCAAAGCTGATAGAGTTTAATCCACTGCGGGCCACAGACGTCAAGCTACCTGATGGGGCGATGTTTGTAATTGCAAACTGCTGTGTGGAGATGAACAAGGCAGCCACGTCTCATTTCAACATGAGGGTGGTGGAGTGCCGCATTGCCACAAAGGTCAGAACCAAACCGATGAGTTTACGCCAAGTGTTCTTTACTAGTAAAAAAAAACTAAATTGAGCAAAAAACAAAACTTTAAGTAATTTGGTCCTGGTTGCAGATGCTGGCTAAGGCGCGAGGTCTGGAATGGAGTCGTCTGCAGAAACTGGGAGAGCTGCAGACAGAGCTGAAGGTGAGTTTGGAGAAGATGCAGGAGCTGGTGGAGGACGTCCTGCACCCGGAGGCTTACAGCAGAGAGGAGATCTGCAAGACTCTGGGAATCAGTACTGAACAGCTTTGTGAAAACATTCTCAGTACAAACACACAGCATGGTAAGAGATCAATGAAACGTAAAATGCATATTTGCTAGGGCTGTCAAATGATTAATCGTGATTAATTGGATGCAAGAAAAAGGTTTGCATAATATTTAATGTGCGTAATTTATAATTATGTATATAAAAACATAAAGGGACGTTTTCCCGGACAGGGTATATATACATATATACTCACCTAAAGGATTATTAGGAACACCTGTTTAATATCTTATTAATGCAATTATCTAATCAACCAATCACAAGGCAGTTGCTTCGATGCATTTAGGGGTGTGGTCCTGGTCAAGACAATTTTCTGAACTCCAAACTGAATGTCAGAATGAAAAAGAAAGGTGATTTAAGCAATTTTGAGCGTGGCATGGTTGTTGGTGCCAGACGGGCCCGTCTGAGTTTTTCACAATCTGCTCAGTTACTGGGATTTTCATGCACAGCCATTTCTAGGGTTTACAAAGGATGGTGTGAAAAGGGAAAAACATCCAGTATGCGGCAGTCCTGTGGGCGAAAATGCCTTGTTGATGCTAGAGGTCAGAGGAGACTCGGCCAACTGATTCAAGCTGATAGAAGAGCAACTTTGACTGAAATAACCACTCGTTACAACCGTGGTATGCAGCAAAGCATTTGTGAAGCCCCAACACGCACAACCTTGAGGCAGATGGCCTACAACAGCAGAAGACCCCACCGGGTACCACTCATCTCCACTACAAATAGGAAAAAGGGGCTACAATTTGCACGAGCTCACCAAAATTAGACAGTTGAAGACTTGAAAATGTTGCCTGGTCTGATGAGTCTCGATTTCTGTTGAGACATTCAGATGGTAGAGTCAGAATTTGCCATAAACAGAATGAGAAAATGATTGTATCATGCCTTGTTACCACTGCACAGGCTGGTGGTGGTGGTGTAATGATGTTTTCTTGGCACACTTTAGGCCCCTTAGTGCCAATTGGGCATCGTTTAAATGCCACGGCCAACCTGAGCATTGTTTCTAACCATGTCCATCCCTTTATTACCACCATGTACCCATCCTCTGATGGCTACGTCCAGCAGGATAATGCACCATGTCACAAAGCTCGAATCATTTCAAATTGGTTTCTTGAACATGACAATGAGTTCACTGTACTAAAATGGCCCCCACAGTCACCAGATCTCAACCCAATAGAGCATCTTTGGGATGTGGTGGAATGGGAGCTTTGTGCCCTGGATGTGCATCCCACAAATCTTCATCATCTGCAAGATGCTATCCTATCAATATGGGACAAAATTTTTAAAGAATGCTTTCAGCACCTTGTTGAATCAATGCCACATAGAATTAAGGCAGTTCTGAAGACGAAAGAGGGTCAAACACGGTAAAAGTATGGTGTTCCTAATAATCCTTTAGATGAGTGTATATATACATATTTATATATATATATATATATATTATATACAGACATGTAAATGTTTCTTAAATATATACATGGATGTTTGTGTATTTATATATACATAACTACACACACATATATTATGCAAACACAACTTTTTTGTATGCAAATTTTTTATTTTATATGCAATTAATCGTTTGACAGCCCTAATATTTACCCTATTTACTGTTTTGATAAATGTCTCTGGTCGTCCTTGGACATTATTCTTGCTTCTGAAATGAGATTTTCTTTCTACTGATGTCACCAAGACTTTGTGCGTGGAGAAATGTTATTTTAAGCCATAAAATTGTAACCCACCTTTCGTGACCCGATCAATAACAGATGTATTCTTGCTCAAAATTCAGTTCCGCTTTATGCATGATGTGATCTTCTATGTTGTCTTTTATCCAAGCTTGGTATAAATAAGATTTATTCTTTATAGTGAAATGCAAACAAGCATTCTGAAATGTATTATAGAGAAACATTTTAAACAATATCCTCTTCTTTTTTCTATTACCTTAGCAACGCACTTTAATTTGTACCAGCGTGCCAAGCACGTGTACGGCGAGGCTGCCCGCGTACTGCAGTTTAAGGCCGTGTGTGATTCGGCCCCTGCCAACGCTGTCGCTCAGCTGGGCAATCTGATGAACCAGAGCCATGCCAGCTGTAGAGACCTGTATGAGTGCAGCTGTCCAGAGCTGGACCAGCTGGTGGACATATGTCTGTGAGTTAAAGTCTGCTCCTGGTGATGTTATAATAGCATTTAACATATTCGCTCTCTTATGTGTTAATATACAGTGATGTTTCATACTGTATGTATTTATGCAAAGCCAAAGCACATCCCAAAAGAGCATAAATAAGCCATGAGTCAACTGAAGTATGTAGTAACATCTCTCTCTATCTGCTCCACACAGACAGGCGGGTGCTGTTGGGTCGAGGTTAACAGGAGCTGGATGGGGAGGTTGCACAGTTTCCATGGTACCCAGTGACAGGATAGATTCTTTTCTCCAAACTGTTAGGGAGAGGTATTACGTTCCTGACGCCCGTCGAGCCGCTATGGAAAAGCATAGTTTATTTGTTACAAGGCCAGGAGGAGGGGCGGCCATTTTTACAGAGGATTGAAAAAAGGCAATGTGATGGTGCCATTCCTTGGGGCTTTAAAAGTAAGGCGTGATGCATTTCATGTCTGTGAATCAAAATGAAAGGGAAATGTTTTTACTTTTTTCTCAAAGGACTAAAACCTTGTCAAATACAGTACATTCCTACTTTGCAATGCTTTCCTAAAAGCAATGAAGGTCAACTTTTGAATGCTTACATTCAATAAAAGGATGTTGATGTTTTCAAGCCTCATAGTTTTGTGTGGGATAATTTTTACTATTGAGATTTTAAACAAACCCCTAACCCTTCATGTCAACACTACTAACTTATCCCCTACACAGCTTGTACTAAGGACTGAATGATATAAAATTTTTAATTTTCAATGTATGAGATATGAACATAAAACAATCAGTACACATACAATCTTTTGTATTTAAATAAATTAAACAATTGCCATTTAATGCATATCATATAAAATTTACAATGACTTGTATAAAAATCCATGCATTTAAATAAAAATGATAAACAATTTGCATGTTCTTCGTCGACAAAATAGCACAGCAGAAAAATCTTATACATTCGTCATATATATTTATAATGACAAATAACGCATCCACCGTACATTCGTATAAAGGAAACGTTGCACGACCCCCTTAATCAAATAAATATCCGATAAAAATAGCATCTTTATGTTAACATCTCTTATCTGCAAAATATCTAAACGGTTAAGTATGCATGAAAAACATGTTTGTAATGTCAGAAAAAAAATCAGAAAGGCAATGATAACACACTGCCCAACATAAACGACCGCAATGACTTTTCAATACAAGGACAACAAAAAAGGCACAAAAAATCCCTTTCCATGAAAGAAATGCCCACTTTATAGACCTTTTTAATACATTCGTGTGGAATTATATACATTTAAATGGAGTAAATGCTTCAGTCTGTTGTTTAATGGAAGGCACAGCTACTTAGCAGCTCACTTAGTCATAAACTTCGCTATGCATTATGCAAACCGCATGCAAAGCGGACCCTAACCGTTATAAGGTAAGCGTTGAATGTTTTTTGAGATGTATGTTAAAAATCTATTTTGGCATTTTAAAATCTGTATTATTCAGCTGAGCTTGCTTTGTGCTGTATGATGCAAACGTACGGTAAGATTTGAGGCCAATGCATATTGTATGTGGCATTGTTATTGCACATTCCTATTTGTTACTATTCATCTCTAAAATCATTACAGTGATGCACTGCATTCAGGTGCATTCAACTATATAGATGTCCTTAAAGGGACACTCCACTTTTTTGAAAATATGCTCATTTTCCAGCTCCCCTAGAGTTAAACATTTGATTTTTTTACTGTTTTGGAATCCATTCAGCTGATCTCTGGGTCTGGCGGTACCACTTTTAGCATAGCTTAGCATAATCCATTGAATCCGATTAGACCATTAGCATCACGCAAAAAATTAACCAAAGAGTTTCGATATTTTTCCTATTTAAAACTTGACTCTTCTGTAGTTACATCGTGTACTAAGACCGACGGGAAATAAAAGTTGTGATTTTCTAGACCGATATGGCTAGGTACTATACTCTCATTCCGGTGTAAAAATCAAAGACTTTGCTGCCGTAACATTGCTGCAGGAGGTGAAGTGATATTACGCACTGCCCGAAAATAGTTCCCTGCCGTTGAGAGATACTAAGGGGGACTATTTTCGGCTGCTGTGTAATATCATTGCGCCTGCTGAAGCCATGTTACAGCAGCAAAGTCCTTGATTATTACACCAGAATGAGCGTATAGTTCCTAGCCATATCTGCCTAGAAAGTCTCAACTTTTAATTTTCCGTCGGTCTTAGTACACGATGTAACTACAGAAGAGTCAAGTTTTAAATAGGAAAAATATCCAAACTCTTTGGTCATTTTTGACCGCAATGCTAATGGTCTAATCAGATTCAATGAATTATGCTAAGCTATGCTAAAAGCGCTAGCGCCAGACCCGAAGATCGGCTGAATGGATTCCAAAAACGGTAAAAATCAAATGTTTAACTCTAGTGGAGCTGGAAAATGAGCATATTTTCAAAAAAAGTGGAGTGTCCCTTTAAAGATTAAAGGAAAAACATTTGTGCAGTGCATTCGAAATCATTTACCGATGTGGATGGCTGCATCGCCTCTATCAGACTAAGAGGTCATATTTTACATGTAACTTGTACGTTTTTGCTCCCTGATATTTATGCAGTCTGATTTTTTGTAGAACAACTCTACAAAATGTTGAAATTATATCCACCACTATTGACTTGGATTTAGTTTTTCTAATCCTTAAAATAACTGTAAGTGAATTAGTGTGCAATGCTTTTTGATCCATTAAAGGAAGTTTTTAAATCTGGAAACAAAGGTGCGTTTTGAGGAATACATTGCAGTTGTGAATCTGTGCCAGAAGATAGAAGACAAAATTGAATCGAAATGAAACTTAGGTTCATTTCCAAATTCAATGAAGCGTTACAAAACAAACTGATGCGTTATCAGATGTGCATGAGGGTAAAAATGAGGAAATTAGTGTTATCTGTGCTTTTCTATTATGCTGGCTCTTTGGAGTCTCCTGTGTCCATTTCCCCACAGTCCAGTAGTGCTTAAGGGCATCTTTAGGAGTCCTAAATCGAATTCTCACATTAAGGAGCTTTGTGACAGTTACGAAGTATCTTCAGTTCTTCATCTGTCCTCCAAGTCTTCCACTGTTATCTTTTGACTTTGGTCAAATTCCCTCCTTAATCCAGCGTCGTTGGTCACCCCTGTTGTAGCGGTGGTATCATTCAGGGAATCCCTGGTGGCGGGGCGTCTTTCGGGAGAGGACAGAGGGTACGTGGATGTAGAAGATGTGTGCACCTTCATGTTCCTGCCAGAGGTGATGAGTTCCCCGTATCCCTGCTGGTGGGCGAAAGCGTACGCCGAGCGTCGAGAACTCGTCCTGCGGACTCTCCTGAGGTTCTGCTCTTGAGGACGCTGCCTCCTAGTGGCCTGCTGAAGTAAACGCACCTATAAGAAAGCAAACGATTTGTGATGTAGGTGCACAGATAGCATTCACAACATTTTACACCAGTGGCAGCCGGTGACTTCTCTTCCGAGGGGCGCAAATTCATAATATTATCGGAGTGTCATGTGTTGCTCGTCGTGTCAAAATGTGTTTGGTGTGTCATGGGAACTATTTGCATCAAAATAAGTGCCTGCTGCATATGCGCATAAAGAGTTTATGATAAAAGAGACGCCAAAAAAACTTGCAAGACATTCACTTAACACTTAACTCTGATTACACATGAGTATCTGGTAAACGTGAGCATCTTTTTTTTATCATTAACCCCATTGATGTGTCTGCAGAAGGCTTGTATTTTGACATTACACGTGGTGCACATAAGTTTACATGATGAATATCTAAAAATTCTTAAATCAAGATGCTTTTTCTTAGTGAGCAAGTATATGTTTTAGACTAAAAAATATCATATTTAAGTGAAATTGTGCTTAAAACAAGCAACAAAATTAATCAATGCCAATGGGATAAGAAAAAATGTTGAAATAAGTTTATTTATTTTTTTTAAACACTTAATTCAAGAAACATCTTGAAAAAAAATTATTTCCCTAGAAACCCTTTTTTTGCTTGTTTAAAGCACAAATATACTTACATTTTATATTTTTTTGTCTAAAAACTAGATTTATTTTCTTAGGTCCTTTTGCTTATCGAGAAAACACATCTTTTGATATTTCTACTGAAAACTAGGGCTATCAAAAGATTATCTGCAATTAATCGCATACAAAATAAAAGTTTGTGTTTGCATAATACATTTGCACTCCAAAAAAACATTTTCTTAGTATCTGTGTCCTGTTTTCAGTAAAAATATCAAAAAATTCTTAAATTAAGATGCTTTTTCTTGAAGAGCAAAACGACCCAAGAAAATACGTCTAGTTTTTAGACCAAAAATATCAAATTTAAGTACATTTGTGTTTAAAACAAGCAAAAAAATCTGCCAATGGGGCAAGCAAATTTTTCTTGAATTTAGTGTCTAAGAAAAATTTTCAAGATTTTTTTGCTAACCCCATTGGCAGATTTTTTTGCTTGTTTTATGCACAAAATCACTTAAATTTGATATTTTTGGTCTAAGAACTAGACTTATTTTCTTGGGTCGTTTTGGTCATCAAGAAAAGGCATCTTAATTTAATATTTTTTAGATATTTTTACTGAAAACAAGACAAAAATACTAAGAATTTTTTTCTGGAAAATCATTTTTTTGCAGTGTGTGTGTTAATTGTGTGTAATTATTTTGAGTATATATAAATACACACATACATGTATAAATGTAGGATTTTTTTATTGATGCATATATATATTTTTATTTATATAATAATAATAATATAATATATAATATTTAAACATCTAAATAAATTGTGTGTGTGTGTATATATATATATATATATATATATATATATATATATATATAAAGGGCACAACTTTGCGTTTGAGAAGCACCCATACACTTAACCGTAAGTTCCTCCATTAATAATAAATGTACTGTAAGTTACTTTAGCTACAGTAAAAGCATCAGGCAGATTAATTAGTAATAGCATTATTAATAATATGTACTGTATAACTAAACTATTCTAATAGAAGCACACTGTTGTATAAAGCACTGCATAATATGTTTTTAAAGTAACCTTATCAGTCTGCGTAGGATAGCAGTCGGTCTTGATGAATCGGACGGCCACCATAGGCATTATACACACAACAGTGGTGAGGAAGATAACCAGCCACACAAACTTCTGATTTAGAGAGTTACGTGCCGTGCCTAAAATCAAACACATATTAGCATAGCATCACTATTACTTTTAACAATAGTACATAATATGCAGTTTATATCGTGCATTATTATTTAATAAACAGTAATTTAGTAGTCTACTTAAAATATAGCTTAAGTGCAACTTTGAGCCTGTTTATATTCTTACCAATAAATGGGAACTGGATTGGGAATATGCTGTAAATGCCATTGCTGTGCATTGCAAAAAGTATTGCAAAGTAAACAGCTAGACTTCCCCATATGAAGAAATGATTCACAGCGGTCCAGAAGTTTGTGTCAATGCCAATCTGAAAAAACAAAATACATTTCTACTATTAACAAGAATTCACAAAGGATGGGATTGTTTGCTCGATCTGTTCATGTGTGTTATGTAAGAAACAATAATGATGTTAATAAAACATAAAAGGATTAATAAGATTTCCAAACATGCCATGTTTATTGATGTGTAAAGACACTTTTCAAATGTGTCCCTCCATCTCACTGCCATGTTGACTCACCTGGACACTGACCACAATGACTAAAGACGTTGCTATGGTGACGGCAAATGCTTGCTGATCGGAGATGTTGGTGCCGTCTTCCCGCACAGCGGACATGAAGGCTCCGTACGGGATGAAGAAAAGAATGAAAGACGTGCAGACGCCATGCAGTGTGCAGATGAAAAACTTCCTCTTGTTGAAAAGCTGGTTGAGTTGTCCTGGTCTATACAGATTTGGATAGCGTAAGCTGAACTGCTCATTTACATCCTGAAATATCAACAGACGTTATGTTACAAGCAAATCTAATTTCTGTGTTGTTAAGATGCATTAAGTCGTTTTGGATGAAAGCGTCTGCCAAATGCATAAAAAAAGAAGAAAGTAGAAATGTATGTGCTATTTGCGTCCTAAACAGAATTGCGATAAAACAGTTTCAAACCCATTGTATTGTTGGTCCGAACAGGTAGTCCTGTCTCAAATTCACGATTGGTTAAGCCAATATTGCTATGGAAATGGCTCAAACAAACAGATCAAATTTCTGTTTGGTGCCGCTAGTTGTTCAGATTGTTCAGTTACACATCACAGCTTCAAAGATTGTGTTAAGCTTACCTGGTCAAACATGCCCATGGCCAGCACAGGAAGTGAAGTGTAGACTATGTTGAAAAGTGTGATGAACCATTGGTCGTATACAGTCTGAAATGACCAAAAATATTTTTTATAAAATCTCATAGCAATTCGTAACAACCTGCCCCAGTGACTCTGCATTTAGGAGTGATGCTTAATTATGTATGTCTTAAATTACATTGGTTGTTATGGAAAAAACAAAAAAAAGAGTTTGCGCCAGTTTTCTTTTTTAACGTTCTTCTTGTCAGTAATCACCCACAAAAATGTTCATTCCGTTGGGTGCTTTTTTAATGCACTTTCCTTCTAACTGTCCCTGTTTAGTAAATCTGGCCCTTAGTATTTTATCAACAGACTAAAATCCTTTAGATATTTACTTTAGGTCCGTATTTTTACCTGTGCTGAGAATCCACAGAGAAATCCGTACCAGAAATGAACTAGCGTGAAGGCGAAGTTCTTGTAAAAGAAGTAGCAGAGGAAGTTGCACATGCGGTGGTAGGACCAGCGCCCATGGACCAGCAGGAGGCGGTGCAGGTAACGGAACTGGGCGAAGGAGTAATCGGAGGCCAACACCGCCTGCATTCCCTCCTGTCCGCTGATGCCCACACCGATATGAGCCGCTGGGGAGACCGTATACAGAGTAGACTATAAACACATATAACTCAACACACTTACAGATCAAAAAGCACAGAGTGTTCCCATAGCAACCACTCCATGAGATCAGCAGTGCAAGTG